>NC_081448.1:715817-732396 GCF_007210705.1 Tigriopus californicus
GGACGCGTGGAGAACAGACAGACGATGTACTCTGGTTGAAGCTCTATTGCAAACTGTTTATTGAACGGTAGTTGGGGCATGGATACAAGAGATCGTATATACACAGAGAGCATATATGAAGAACGAGAGATCATGATGCATAAGCATGGCGTAAGCCGTGATAACCTAAATAAGGAATAACACTACAGGCGTGAAACCCATGACTGAGGAACCAAGGGTCGAGATGGGCCGGTAGATACGTAACATAAGATTGGAATACAATCAAAGTCAACCAATTCGTACTGAATTCCAGTAAAGGCGCCAGGTAAAGCTTTGATAAAGGATTCTTCGGATTGCGAGTCACGAAAAGAACACCAATCAATCGGAGATGCAGCCAGATAATAAATCCGGGACAAGGCATCTGTAACACAATTATTCTTGCCTTCAATATGGCTAAGATCTGTTGTTTATCGGCAATGACGAAGAAACGACGTGACTGACGATTACTCCCCAACAACCCCTTTGAGTGCACAACCAAAATCAAAGGTCGGGGATGAAAAAAGCAATGAATGGAGTTCCTTCGGTGAAGTGGTGGAAGTGCAGAATTGACTCTTTAACTCCAAGAGCTCGCGATCAAATGCTTAGTACTGAGTTTCAGCCTTTGATAATACCCGAGAGAATGCCAACGGCTCCCATCCGATATCAGTTTGTTGTTCTAAAACTGCACCCAATTCTTGATCTAGTTCCGACGTCTTGTTGGTTCTTCTGGCCGGGATAAACCAACCCTGACGACGTTGGATTACGCAGATGCTCAGTAATCGATCTACTCAACCACCCCCTATGGTGAGCAGGACCATCTTTATTCCAAAGTAAAGTAAAAACGTGGTTGGGGGCCGGTCAGCCATTCATCTCCAAAGAGGAAGCAGAATTGTGCGACAATCCAGAGATCAGTAAAAACATTGGACAAGCTTGAGTCAGTCCGACGGAAGTCGATCAAGGCATGTTGCATCGATTTGAAAGCTGGCACTCAGCAGTACGCCTGCTGGCGTGGGTAATGCGATTCCTGAACGCATTAGGCCTTGAGATTCTATCCTATGTCCTACATTTCAAAGTGCATAGCATTCGACAAATACCGCCTAATGGAACGTTATTCGATTCGGTTGGCTCAAAGTGAATCCTTTGCACAAGAAACAACCTAAATCAAACAAGGTTTGCAACCCTTGAATGCGTCGGGTTTTAAGAAACGCTATGCCAAAACATGTCAAGAAATTGAATTTGCTCGAAGCTCAGACCTGATTGAGCAAGGAGCTAATCATTCATCCTAAGCACCACACCGTAACAGAAAAGATCGTTCTCCAGTTCCACACAGATAACTGTCGTCTGTATAAGACACAGTTGAATGCTTCAAACTGAAGACGATACTGGATTCTGGATGGTTCATAACGTGAGATACAACGAATCGCCCGCATGTGCCTCAAACCTCATTGCAGAACATTGGTGCCGCCACAAGAATGAATGGGACCACTCCCACAGCATTTACGGGTTGACGAACCGTCCAGGTTCACAAACATTTCCGTGGACTTTTTTTGGCCATTGCACCCATTCGACTGTGACAAAGCACATGGGTGCATATTCACCTGTATATACAGTCGAGTAGTTCATCTTGAACTCACTCCAGACTTCAGTGCGGAGTCATTCATTGAAGCTTTCTGTAGGCTTACTGCATGGCAAGGTCGACCAAAAATGGTCTATATTGACAATTTCAAAAGTTTAAAGGCAGCAGAAAAGGAACTTTGGCATTCATACTCATCCATGAACAAGACAAAGATCAAGCATGTTTTCCCCACCGTTATACAGATCGACAGCATGGATCGGGCACCATTGACCAACTTTACCAAACGACTGATCAGAATGAATGGTGAAATAGAAACCCTTGTACATCACCAGACATGTTCGACAACTTAGCATTCTTGAGGCACTTTTAGAGGAAAATAAGTAAGGTTGGAAGGAGACAGACACAATAAGTTAACATCCATCCAAGAAGCAGTCATCGTGTTCGCAAATAGTTTCCTGACTCTATCCTTCAAGTTGTCATTTACAATATCTAACTACCACTGACCAATCAAACTAACTAACGAGGAACTCTTCATCTTAGTCATTGATTTGGAGATAAATGTTTTACATAACAAAATCAAAAAAACCTGCATAAGCTAAATATACAAAACAAATAAATGAGGAACAAATGAATTCGGTTTTAAAGTAATTACGTCTCACCAAAGAGCCCTGAAAAAACAAACCAAAATCAATCAAAATCCCTGAAGACTGTCAGAACCCTACCGTGTGTGGGCAGGCAATTCCACTCTCGGCTGGGTCTACCCAAATGGCTGGATTGAGTCTAGTGAACTAAAGCATCGTCATGAGAGAACCACACCCTGATCCCAAAGAGGGACTCTATGCTCCAACATTTTGCGACAGACTTGGAACAGGCGCCGTAAGCGCATGCTCTTCTCTGTAGATAAAGCCATGTTGATCTATGAATAAAAGAGAGTCTACAACTTACCACCGAGACCAACCGTTGTTTTTATTTCTAGGTAATACATTGGGACCGTGATCTAGGTTGGCCAATACATGGCGACCGTAATCTAGTTTGACCAATACATGGCGACCGTGACATTTCTTACCTACAACCCTCAGAGACAAGTCTTTTATGCTTGACTTCAATTTTTACCAATGCCCATTGGGGTATATGCAAAGGAAGCCCTTCTGACAATTTGGAAACTTTCTAGTGGAGTCTCGGATGAATCTTTGACGACAAACGCCTTGGTGATCTTGTCTCCAATTTCGAAGGTATCGCATCACGATTTGATCAATCGAGGGAGCATGAAATCCATCTTTCAACCAAGGACCCATTTCGGTGGATAACGAATCCTCGTGGAGAGCTCAAGGAAATTCACAACCAGGCCCCGTACTTCTCAACAAAGATTTTTCCACTTGCCAATGATGTGATTAGTGCTTACATTATACATGCACGATGGATCTTGTTGGGAAGGTGCTCCCAGCCCCAAGAAGATGATCCTTCTGGATTAGAAGCTCCTACCCAGTATGATCCTCCTCGTGGAAAAGAGATTCCTGTGCTTAAATGATGTTCCTTGTGGAAAAGTGGCTCCCACCCACAATGATGTTCCTTGTGGGCTAGATGTTCTCACCCGCCATTGATGTTCCTCGTGGCATAGATGTTCCCCCCTGTCAATGATGTTCTTTGTGGAAATGATATTCTCACCCGCCAGTGATGTTCCTTGTGGATTAGAGGCACCATGGAGGCTTCGCTCAATCTGGAGGGCCACCCACGGAGGGTCGTGGCCCAACACTTGATGGCTCAAGGAGGATCTCTATTTTTTCCCAGATGAACGGGTGGCTCTAATGAACACCTTTCCAAAACACAGTCATATCCAAGTATTGGCATCGTCCATTGTGGATTGAGTGGACTCGTGGATCCTACTGTCCCCTTCTTCACTGGCTACTCATTTTGCTCGGATGACCACCCCGATGTATGATGTGCCTCCACCATGAACCACGAGCTCATGAGAAGAGAGGGTCATCTATTATCGCCATCTTTTTATCACATTGCCGATTCGAGGGCACAAAATCAATGTCCCATTTCGAAGGCGCAAAGTCACATCACTGAGGTTTCAACCGAACAATTTCCTCTTATGGTTTTTGGTTTGGCATTCGCTCATTTTGTTCCCAAACTGTCTTCCCAATATTTTTCCCATTTCTCTCTTCTTCGTGGCCATAGCATTCCTTTATCGCAAATGTCCTCACAATTGGTTTTTACTGGTTATGTATCTTGCTTATTGATTATCCTCCACAATGACTTAAATGGGTCCTTCGGCACTTTCTTTCATCAAGCATTCATCAAATCCTCCCAAGTTCATTGTTATTACTCCTCTCCATTTAATGAAGGCCTGTGCTTCAGATCAACACCGCTTGGGATGCACGCTTATCCTAAATAGTGTCCACTTTTACTTTCCTCATAGATTAAGCCTCCCTCAATGTGAAGGTCCATTCCCGCAAGGTCATGGGACAGCACTTCTCTATTTTCTCTCTATTTTCCCCGGATGAATGAATGGCTGTTGAAAATAGCCTTGCTTTGGACAGGGACCCATTACACCCATTCAATATTGGCATTGTCCATAGTGGATAGAGCCGACACTTCTTCATTGACTATTTTGTTGTGGTCCTAACCCAAATCCAATTAGATATTCCATGTTTATGCACAAATACTCAACTTCTTATAATGTCATTCCAAATTCCATTACGTTCATGGTTACATTCACTACTAACTTATTTCCCCTGCCACGACGTGACATGTACGGGCCAGTCTTCACCAATCTTGTTAATCTTTACACATACACCACATTTCATATCGCTTGTACTGTCAACCCGCCGCTCAGTGGACAAATTTGACGAGTCTGCCAATTGGCTTCATCCTCGTACACAAATGATTCCCCCTTCGCATTTCGCACAATCCGATGCGCAATGTCAATTTTATACAATTTCCCCGAGCTATTTATTTATGCAGCTTCAAAACTCTCTTAAAGCTTGAACTGCCCTCCAAGAATGGAGGAAAGGGGACCAGCCATTCTTTTTATTCACGTAAAACCGTAATGGACACGGACAAAATTTAACCACCCTTCGAAAAAGTGGCAGTAAGAGTTGGAGTTTGTTAATCAGAGAAAAAGTACGAAAAAGTTCAAGTTCTGCGAAGTATGTTCCGCGATGCCCTAAAGAAGGAAGACAAATTATTCCGTGCTCAAGAATGAGTTCACGTGCCCCATTCTATGAACGTTCCAAATATGGCAAGGATGCTGTTGATTCCCTTCGCTCAAATGTAGTTATCGGATGCAGTTGATTCCCGCTTTCCACAATCTTATGTTTAAGGCCTTTTTATCCATGAGCTCCCCGACTAGCCCAGTCGGTGCCCCCATAACGTGCATTTTGTCCTTAGGTGTGATCGACCTCGGTCATTCTTATCTCTACAGTAATATCATTTCTACCCAATCTTCCAAGAACAATCAAAATTCCATGACGAACTAGTTATTTCGTCATTCATATTTCCTCTCATTCTCACTTTCTATCTCATTGTCTCCATTTCATTCAATGATTCAATTTTATCTCATTCTTCCAATCTTACTCTACTTCAAAATTTGAATTGTTTCTTCACATGTAAATATGTATTTGTAAATCTGCCATGTCTGCTAGCAACTATCATAGACAGGGTCTCTCATGCGAAGCTTCCGGTTCTTCTTTGTTGACAAGGTACAAGGTTCCCTTATACTTTGTCACGAGGGCATGTATACGAACTAAAGCATCGTCATGAGAGAACCACACTCTGATCCCAAAGAGGGACTCTATGCTCCAACATGTTGCGACAGACTTGGAACAGGCGCCGTAAGCGCATGCTCTTCTCTGTATATAAAGCCATGTTTATCTATAAATAAAAGAGAGTCTACGACTTACCACCGAGACCAACCGTTGTTTTTATTTCTAGGTAATACATTGCGACCGTGATCTAGGTTGGCCAATACAGGCCATTCCACTTCCGGCTGGGTCTACCCAAACGGCTGGATTGGGTCTAGTGACCCTAGCCAAATCATGGAGGGACTCTAACGACAAATTTATGCCTGATCTGACCAAAGCGTCCTTCCCCAGGGCGATTGATTCTAGCATGGTGGAATCTCAGACTACATTTTTCGCAACCTTGTTTCTACCTTTTCAGAATTGCTACATAAGGCTGAGGCTACATGACACTTTAAAAGAATGACAATCACCTGCGTATCAATTATCTGAGCTATTTCTGCTATCAAAATCATCAGTGTTGCTTATGTTTTTTTTACCCACACATTGGTCACTTGGTAACCTTATAATCATCAGCTAGTCAATTTTTTGATGTGGTTTTAGTTACTCTTTTTAGAATGTTATCTCTTTCCAGGTTTTAAGTGGATTAATATACTAATTTGGTGTATTTTCCAACATGGTATTTGAGAAAAGCTATTACTTTTGTTCTTATAACTACTAGGAAATACCAAAAGTCTTGGCTTTAGTGGAAAAACTTTATCAGTGCTGTGGGCACCACCGTGCATGGTTATTCTCAATGAACGATGACAAGATTTAGAAACTCTGCTTTTCTTTTGCTGTAACAGCCAAAAAAGTGGCAGTAGAAAGGTTTGATAAGATAATCTTGTAAAATTACAAACAAAAACTTGGTGAAAATTAATGGCCATATTCATGAATGGTGTATCTATCAACGTGTGCCAGTGCTTTTGTTAAAGTTCAATAGATGTAAGAGATTATGTACTCACTAATGGCATTGAATTCTCTGTACTTTGATCCAACGATTTTGGTGCTAGGTCCTTGATTTTCGAAGTCGATGGTGTAAAGGGATTGATTAGTTATTGCGCAGCTCTTCTCCTGTTCATCAAATATGAAGGCATCACAGCCAGACAGTTGAGCGAGGCCACTACACTCTATGTGAGATCTAAAATGGAACTATTCCAGGAAACTGAAACCTCTCAAGCTCGTCTCAAATATTTTTAGGGTACAAATTGCCGAACCATACAGGAGAAGTAAATATTGATGTCACATTACCCGGAAGTATTGACTTGATTCGTGATGACAAAAGGATCCGGATATTGGGTAAATGATCCCCTTTTGGTAAAATAGCGGAAGGATTCTATTTGAACGGCCCCCCAGGAACATTTCAATACCCCAAGGACAACTAGTAACGCCAGAGTCATTGTGTGAAAGTTGCTCTTCCCTAGTGAAGGGGTTTTGTCACTGACTGGTTCATGAAATAACTAAGCACATATAATAGCTTTGTAAAGCACTCACAGCAAAAAGCAGAAATGGGCACAGAGAGGAAATGACATGACATTTGTATTTTTGTTCAAACATTTCCTTGAATGCCTTCATATTGACAAATGATTTTAAAAGATAAATCATGCAGTTGACATTGTTTCTATTCTCGAGTAGCACTACTCTAAAAGGGAATTTTTCTTCACTCAAATGGCAGAAAAAGTCTGGCAATGGATTTGCCTGATTCCAAATAAGCAATTATTGGGCAATTGCTTTACCTAAACGGAAAAGAAAATCCACTAAAGGTGTTTTTCGTTTTCGCAACGCACGGAAAAGTTAAACGCACTAGATGAAAGACTCCTGCTATTCTGGAAACACTGCCTGCTTTTTTACAATTTTTGGGAATGGATTGAAAGCAGGTGGCTCAGACAACATGAAAAAGTGACTTACATCTGCAAATGCTAAAGTATGAAGCTAACCAAGACAACCAATAACCAATGTTTATTGTTTATTGTATGTCCACTCAAGCATCAAATTAGATGAAATAGAGTAACGGAAAAAAGCAGAACGAAAACGAAGAGAAAACGCACCGCAATGAAAAGAGGAAAAAAAGGGAAGCAAGTCTCAGTGAAGAAACAGAGTTGGTTTTTAGCTCTTGCTGTCACTAAAGGTATATTGCACAAAGCTTTTCTTGAAAGTGTTCACGGTTTGAGCTTTTCGCACATCCAAGGGCAACTTGTTCCACCGTCGAGCTGACCGCAGAAAGGAGTGGTAGCAAACGCGAGTTCGAGCAAACACTTCCTTCACTTTTTCCATGTTCCTACCCCTGGTTATTGCATGTCCTCTTTTTACTTCAGCCCAAAAAAGTCTTCCATTCGGCTCAATGGCGCAAAACTATCTTCTTCGTTATGATCTTGTACATCAAAATCATATCCATGTACGATCTCCTTTTTTGTAATGTTTATATTCGTAACTGTTCTAGCTTTTCGTTGTATGACAGATTGTGGAAACCATGAATTAGCTTTGTGTCTCTTCTTTGTATTTTTTCAAGTTTCAATACATCTCCAAGATTCGGGGGGCTCCATACTTGAGAGGACAACTCAAGAAGCAGGCTAACATAGCTTTTGTACAAAGCACAAAGGGTGTCCCGATCCCTTGTGAGGAAGTTTCGCTTGATCATTCCAAGTACTTGGCTCGCTTTTGAAGCCAATGACACACAGTGTCCGCTAAACGTTAATCGGACATGGAAAGCCAACCAAAAGTCGCGGCGTTCAGAGTTCTTAGTCAACGAGTCAATGATACTGCCAATGAAGACACAACACACGTCTGACATGCTGTCTTATCCGTTTGGGTAAATTACCTCCGTAATGGACCAGTTTTTCCCAACTTGACTATTGTCAATCAATCATTGAAGAATAATGGCGGAGTCTTAGTCTAGCTGACTCCTTACAGCCACCCTGGATTTGAACTTGCCAGTTTCTGAGGACTCGGACAAGCCTTCGTCCTGCACAGCTGTCTTCTTCAAATCCATAGATGGCAGCACGGGGTAGTAGTCTTGGACTCTACCAATATTCTTCAACGATCTCCTAAACAAAGTCTTGTTGCAGAAAGACCCATCACGGAATACATATTCGTTTCCCTTCCCAAGACTGCTTGTGGTTAGCCGTTGATCTGGTCATATTTAATGAGTCTGATCTGGGACCAAACCGTTGAAGAGCGGGACTTCAGTGGCAAATATCGCGAGGAATAAATTAGACGTGGTCAATTTTCCCACGCGCATTCACTCTTCCGACTTTCTCACGTTGGTCGTATGTTGTGTCAAGTTTTCTACTATATGGTGCCTCTAAACTCATTTAAAACCGTTCTGGTTAACTCGTCATAAAACGTGGGTTTCATAATTGGAAATTTATTTTCAACTGAGTTATTCCTCTGATCAAATTGAAACAGAGTTTGATAATATCTTAAGTTACTTTCAGATTTATTTGACCTTGACGAACCAAATTATGGTTACTTGGACCATATGTAAGGACAAGTGGTTTTTGGTTGCAAAGCTACGCACCAAGGAACATAGGTTACCATCCTGTGAAATCTTTTCGTCTTTGATGCACAACCAATGATATTGCGGGCTTAAAATTGCCCTTTGGAAACATTTGTTATTGTGATGGCTTACTTCACTGGGTGCGAGTTTTCCAGTACAAATATGTAGTCCAAGGGCCATTTGATATTTAGCAATCCTTAAAGTACCTTAAATAAAGTTAAGGGACATGCACAAATTATCACACAAAAGATACCCTTGTACCCTTCACTTAAATGCAAGAATGATGATATAGACGAGCTCCTGCAGGTTGGTCTAATTACCCTGCTATTTTGAAGCAGCTTTTTCGTGATGGACGAGGAAACATGAAGCAGTTATGATTAATCATTAGCCATTATGAAATCATAAAAACAGCAAACCATATGATAACCGAAGCATCCAATTAGAGAAAGACTAGAATGACCCAGTAAAGGGCATTTGAAAATAAGAACAAAAAAGATAACCCATAGTGTTTAATGCCATTCTATTTCTTGTTTTCAGACGGGAGCTTCTCAATCATAATATTCCCACGTTCTCAAACAAGTTCATGAGGAAAATTTCGGGAAATTACGTGCAAGTCATGATTGCAGACCCTTCCTGGTTATTGAAAAATAACAAAAGGGTCTTTACTTTTGGGCATACTACTATCGTGCTTGTCTGTCATAACGTGCTAAAGGCTCAATAGTTTTGAAAACCAAGCATATTGCACTATGAAAAAAAAAGCACAGGTGAAACTGTTGCACATGCTTTTTATCAGACCGTTATCGAAAACTCTTTCTGGACACATGCATGAATTAGGGCTTTTATTTTCTTACCTTTTGATGAAACGATTGTCTATCCTAATGAATACCTAGGAAATATCAATGCTTTTTTTTCATGTGCCAGGGTTGGACAAGAATATTTAAGTGCCTGAAGGTCTCCATTATTCAAAGGCACAGTTCTGGGAAGTTCGTATTGGGGATCATAATTAAGCCAAGGACTTTTAGATAATGACATCCGAGTAACCTAGTTCTGAATATGGCCACATTTCATATTTTTGTGTTTCTCATTAAGGCCCATAGATGGCATAATCCCTTGAAAGGTTCACACTGGAATATGCCTCTAGCTCGACAACTTTTGGGGTTCACAATTTGAAAGGGTAACAAGTTTGAATCAAAAATATCTCTCTTTTGGCGGCAGTCGGATCATTCTATGGATTGTTCTCGTTTTTTGGTGGACTTCATAATCCTGAAGGAAAGAAATTACCACGTCGAGCCTCATCAATGATGACAAGACCTCGAAAACAAAGTCAAAACCTCAAAAAAATTTTTAAACATTTTCTGGCCTTTTTGGCTGAAAAACATTTTGAGCCAAATTTCCCATTTTTAGACTTTTTAAGTCATTATTTCACTCTCTCGACTGTTTTACGGCCTTTTTTTTCTCACTATTTTTCACATTTTAGGACACTTAATACCCTAAATTTTCATTTGGGTCCTTACCTGCTTTCGTCTTAACTTGTTGTTCCTTGTTTAGGACCTTTCTATTTACTTCTGATCAGAATGATCAGTTGAAGGATTAAATCCTCAGCCAGAACCATTTAGCATTTTTGGGGGGGTTTGGGTTTTCAATGGCTTTACTAATCGTTGCAAAGAATATGATACCTGGCATAATCAAAATGAAAGATTATGATTTACATAGTTGTTTCCACTTCAACTCTACACAATATTTGGTCGACCAACAAACTGAACACATCAAATTAAACCCCCTTTTTGGTTTGGGAAAGTCTGGAAAAAGAAGAGCTTGCAGTCAAGCTTCATCTGCCGTCATAGATTTGATCCAACCTAGAGCCAATAAAATAGAAGAGTACGCGCATAAGATTTTTGGTCCCAAAAAGGTCGTTTCCATTGTACTGTGGTTCTTCAGTTCACCCCCATAATAGAATATGTGCTTACTTCATTGTTGTCGAACTCAGCAAAAAAAAATGAATCGGATGCAACTTTTTTTAAATTTTATAGTCTTTAAGACTTTAAAAATAACAAATTAGTCGGGCAGGAATTGACACTCCCTGATAAGACAACCCTGCTTCTGTTTGTTCACAGGGATGCCAAAATTTGCGCCTAAAACATTTTTCATAGCAAGTGTCAAGACTCTGCTTCCGATGCATGAACACAGTAACAAACTCATTGTTACACCGAAATATTTTTGTGGGCGTTTTGCTGAATGAATGGGATAGTCGGCGTGACTAGTTTCATTGTTCCGTTCTGAGATGAATAGGATACGATTGCAGCCTCATTTTTTTGCTTTCTTGTACCCCTTTGCGCCCAAGCGCCATCTTTCGGATACGTAGTGATGTATCAAACGTGAAAATGCCACCACTTTTTCCACCAATGGTTGAACAAAAAGAGCTTGCCATTTGATTTTTTTGATCGTTTCTAGCACTATCCTCTGGTTTCTTTGCATAACAGCTGTGCTAGTTACGACACTATTGCAATTAATTTATGCTACAGCCAAACTCTCGACATATGGGGCTCTGTGGAGCAAACCTCAGTGGGCTTATGCTATTGGGCCAAGCTTGGGCTTCACTCTGGCAATCCTGAAGGCAAATCAAATTCAAAGCGTTCAAAGCACATGATCTGGAAACGGCGGTGCAAAAGGGTGGCTAAATATAGTTTTGTAAACCGTTTATAATGATGGTGAATTATTTTTTTTGCTGTCGGAGCCTTTTCTTCATGGCAGTTGTGTTATCCTTACTTGGCTTACTTGCCTACATTTATGCATTAAACAAATGTTTCGAATATTGATTCAAATGTGTAATCAAACGCGACCTATTTTAACCTAGTGTTACCACCCTAGTTTGAAACATACTGCAGCCATAAGGATAAATGTTGTAGGCCTGAGGTCTCAGTTTAACTGAAGGTCGTTTCAGTTGTCGTCGGATACCTCGCTAGACTTTGATCGCATTAAAAAACCGGACTAAAACGGTGATTTAGGCCTTACCTTGGATCGGTTTTCATCGTCCATCCTTTCAAAAAGGCTACTGCTGATCATTTCCAGCCATTACACTCCAGTTTTCGCATATTGAACTGTATATAATTCAAAATTATTGACATTGGAATTCAGGGATCGTGCAATTGTTGGCTATTTTTCGCTCAGTAGTGGTCAAAGCACCTTTGATTCACTGTTAAGGAGTGCTTCGATGTTACTGGCAACCACTGACATGCAATATATTTGGAACTTTTCACGAATTCCTCTCACTCTTAACTTTTACTCACACAAGTCCAATTTCTTTGTTCGTCCATGTCGTCTCACCCGTTTAGCTTCACCTCAACTTGGACAACTGAAAATTTTAACCATAGAATAAGGGGTGACGAGAATTCCACGTATGATGGCCCAGCTTCTTAATGAACAATTTGTGTCGGCATTTAGCACTACGTCAGGAGCAGTCCAAATGAGGCCTGGCTTTTGTTTGGAAAGAAAGCTCAGATCGATTCACTATCACTATTATGTTTGGGATGTTAAGTCAAAAAACAAAAAAAAAACTTAAGAATTCAACTTCTGTGGGTCCCAATAGCATTTCAAGTGTGTTATTGGAAAAACTCAATGTGATGATGGCTTTACCTTTGGCTTACATTTTCAATATGTCCATGATATCTGGATCCGTGCCCAAGGATTGGAGGGAGGCAAATGTTTTTGCCCTGTTTAAAAATGGGGACAGAACCAGGAAGGCAAAAACTACACACTAATATCTCTGACGAGCGTTACTTGCAAACTAATGGAAAGAGTAATCAAAGACAAAATTGAAGAAAACCTACATTTGCAAGGTCTTATACCCCAGGATCAACATGGATTCAGAGAAAGAAGATCGTGCTGTACTAACCTCTTAACTTTTCACGACCATTTGATTAAGATAGTGGACAAGGGTGCAATGGAGGACGTACTTTACTTGGGTTTAAGTAAAGTGTTTGATCAAGTGGATCATCAAATTTTGTTGCGTACGCTTTTGGAAGTGGGAATGACCGATGGAGTTCAGTAATGGATTGGTGGGTGGCTGCAAGGTCAGAGACAAAGAATGACAATTGAAGGGCGGGAGTCTTCTTGGGGTTCTGTGTTTTCGGGGGTACACAATGGGAGTGTTCGGGGTCCCCTTCTTTTTATCATTTTTTCCGTGATCTTGTTGTTGGAGGTAATGGTGGTCCAAGTATTTTGAAAGTTGCCGAGGATACGAAAATGGTGAGAGAGATAGTTAGCCCTGCTGATTATTGCGAACTTCAACGAGACATTGAATATGTACTTAATTGGTCCCTGTTGTATGATAATGAAATTTGTAACGGGAGCAAGAATGGAGGATGACTTGATCACAAAATACACCAACACAACTGTCAGCTCTTTATTCTCACATCATGCACAAGTGCAGGAAAAATATATCAGGTTGCGGGATGAGAGAATATCGGAACAATCGGCATAATATAACAACCCCCCTCAAAGATAATAATAATCCAAAAATCCAAAGTGAAATAATGGTTTGAAATATAAAAACGAAATGGAAGGCAAACACATTAGATTAAAAAATATTTACATATGCAGTTAAAAAAAATGAACTCCATCAATGCGAAAACTCATTGACCAGCTTCAAATCGGACTGCTTTGGTCCGTTTTCTCGAACCGCGTCTTAGAACAGGGGCCAGGTAGGCATTGGGACCAGGTGGGTTGGATGAAGGAGTAGCTTGCATATCTGGACCGCATGAACGGCGAAGAAACCGTCTGTTTCGTCGGAACTCGCCGCTTGGTGTTGATATGAGATAAGAGCGGCCATAGTCATGCACTTCTTTGACATTAGCGCCCGAGTCCCAACGTCTTGTCAATGGATTCTGGAACTGCACTTCGTCGCCAAGTTTGAGGGGCGTCAACTCCACTCCTCCAGCACTCGCAGAGGCTTTTGTAGCCGCACCTGCACGGGCGTCAATAAAACCTTGGTTCCCTTTTGAAATATCCCGTACATCAGGTAGCCTTGAACGCAATGAGCGACCGTAGAATCCATATGCTGGGCTGTAACCGTCAGCCCTGGGAGTTATGCGCCAAACGAGTAAAGCTTCCCTGAATTTTTGTCCAGATGTCGTTCCCTTGACCTTCTGGAGGAGTTTCTTGATGGATTTCACACCTGCTTCTGCTAAACCGTTACTCCTGGGGTTGTAAGGGGAGGATGTTTCATGGATGATGTTGTAGTCAGCACAAAACTCCTTGAATGGGCCCCTAAACTGAGGACCGTTATCCGATTTTAGCCACGATGGCAGCCCAACCTCAAAGAACCATCCAAGAAGGACCTCCTGGATAGCTCTCGTTGTGGTAGAGAACAATCTGGCAACAAAGGGGTATCCACTGTAGCAATCGACCATTAGTAGGAAAGATGTCCCCTCAAGTTCAAAAAGATCGACTGATACCTTTTCCATAGGCCCCGTCGCCGAAGTCAAAGCCGACGATATTGGCTCGTGGGTCTGTGATGGAAGCACACTTGAACACTCTCGGCATGAAGCGATTCTAAGCTTAATCTCGTTCGTGATTCCGGGCCAAATGTAGAGTTGCTTAGCCATTTCGCATGTCTTTGAAATGCCAGAATGGGAGAGGTGTAGGAGGTCAATGATGGCCCGTCTTGCTGGTCGGGGAACCACTAATCGTTGGCCAGCAAGAACCAGACCTGCGTCTACATGCAGGTTCCCCGCCATCCCCACATATGATGAAATACAAGCAGGAAATTCGCTCCCTGCTTGCACAGAGTTGCGAAGCGTGAGATATTCGTCGTCCACTGCACCATATATAGCGGCTAGAGCTGGGTCATCTGCACGGACGGCTCTAATTGGGATCTCCAGGCCTGGATCCGCCGGAAAGTAAGGCGCCCTGCTCAATGCATCAGCAATTTGATGCTCCTTACCCACTGACCACTTGACCTCAAATGAATAAACAACTAACCGCTCGCGAATTCGCTGGAGTCAGTCATTAGTCATATTATTTAGCTGCTGATCGAAAACGCCCAAAAGAGGTCAGTGATCTGTGATGACCGAAAACGAAACCAGCCCGCGGAGATAGTGATCACATTTCATGGCTGCCCATAAGATCGCCGAGGCCTCTAATTCCACAGTCGCGTAATTGCGTTGGGAAACTGTGAGGGAACAAGAACTGCACTGAATAAGGCGAGGTTTGCCGTTAATACCTCGTTGGACAAGGGCATATCCGAATCCATGCAATCTTGAAGCATCTGTTAATAATTCTGTTTGTAGAGCTGGGTCAAACGGTTTAACAAGAGCAGACGAACATAGGAGATTTTTGGCAAGGCAGAATTCTTGTTCATGGACATCTAGCCAATTGAAGGCAACATCCTTTTTGAGGAGCTCCCTTATCAAAGAAGTGGCGTGTGCTAGGTCTGGCAAAAATGATCCCAACTGATTAGCCAGTCCCAAGAAAGACCTCAGATCAGACACAGTGGTGGGAGACGGGAAATTGCGAAGAGAAGCTAACTTTGCAGGATCTGGCTTGACCCCGTCCTTACTCAGGACAAAATCCGCAAACCTTATCTCCTGACCAATTTCCATCTTTTTGAACGACAATTTTATCCCGGTGGCACGGCACCTATCCAACACAATAACCAATCTTTGGAGCACGCCCTCAAGAGTAGGAGCCTGAATTGCCATGTCATCCACTATTTTTAGCAACCAATCCAGCCCAGCAACCGCCCGATCTGTTCTGATGTTGAACTCGTCCGAGCTAGAATTGAGGCTCATTGGAGCCACGGTGTAGCGCCATTTTCCGCTCGGAAGTAAAAATGCCGTCAACATGGAACTGCTCTCATCTAGAGGAACCTGGAAGTAGCCATGAACCGCATCAAGCTTCACAAACCAGGCAGAGTCATGGCGGACCTGTTTCATAAGGTCATTGACAAACGAGAAGGGATGTATCGGCCTTTTCACGGCTTTGTTTAGTTGACGGTAGTCTGTCACTAGTCGAACCTTCTTGCCTCCTGGTTTCCCCACAAAATGTGTGGGTGATGTCCAGGTTGTGGGGATGTTGCAAGGTACAATGACACCGGCCTTGAAGAGCTCGCGCTCCAACTTGTCTGCCTGCTTTTTAAAATGCAATTGAGTCATGCGGGCAGTTGTAACTTGGCAGGGCTTGATGTTCTTAGATTCATCCAATTCGATGGTCATCTTGGGTCCCTTAATGCCCCCTGAGGCGTCACCCAAAGAAGAGCACAGCACATCTGAAAAAGGAGCTGTTACACTAAGTAACTCAGATGTGATGAATTGCTGACTATAGGTGGTGTCTTGAACATCACTAACACACACCCTCACTTGTTCTTCATCCACCCCGTAATCCTCACAGCCATTTAGCGACCCCTGGTCGTCGCAATCTCCAGCACCTGATAAGTCCGAGGGAGTTGATGGATTTTCAGGATTTGGAAACGATGCCGGTATCACCCCTAAACCAACCAGATCGTGATAGCTGATGAGTGGGGAACCAATCAAGTCTGCAGATGCAATTGCCTCGATGCAAACTTTGGGGCCGTGCTTAGTTTGAGCTGTGAAAGTGAAAGCTCCCCCATTGGATAGAGGGTCACCACTGGCGTTCAAGAGTCTTGTTGAAGATGGTCGCATATGTACACCATGAACAGATGTGAGGGGAAAAACAGACCGCGATGCCCCC
>NC_081448.1:732430-733340 GCF_007210705.1 Tigriopus californicus
TGTCTGGTACCACTTGCATGTTTTTAGTGGACCCAGCGATATCACAGTGAAGTGTTAGAAGCGGTGTTGAGTGGGTAGGTGCAGTAACCAGTTATATTCTTGCCTCTGAAGGACTTTTTCGACGCCTTGCCAGGGACGGGGACAGACGACCCCGAACGCCACGTGGGGGTGAGCGACCAAACTCGCGCCCATAACGCTGAGGTGAGCGGCCTCGGTCATCCCAAGTATTACCGCCAGCCATGGATAACCCACGTCCTCAATCTCCAGGAGAGCGACACATAGCTCCCAAATGGCCGACCTTGTGGCACCGAAAACACTCCGCAGTCTTAGCAAAACAATCAGCATGCTCCGCTTTGCCGCAACGACCACATTGACCTTGAATAACGGACACTGATAGAGTATCTTCACATTGATATTCTTCTTTTGATTCTTTCAAGACCATGGCACACGCTGGTGGTAAAGCAGCCTCCCGGTTCTGACCAGCAGCTTCGTGAGCTGTGGCTTTGGCCTTGACGGACATGAGCGTCGGGTTTTCCAGTTCCATGAGCTTATAAAATATCGTCTCCTCATTTCTAGCAGCATGCATTTCATTAAACATATTCCAATCATCTTCCGTCATCTTATTAATCTCAGCAGCCTCATTCATACGTTCAAGATTCATGATGTGAGTGGTAAGCGGTTGATTCACTAGTTTTATTAGGCGGAACCAATCGAGGCGGCGTTTAAATAATGGATTGAGCTCGAGAAAACGATCGCTTAGTGCTTTGTAACAACCCTCAATATCAGTTGAAGTTGTTACATTCCTCCTGATATGAGCTGACAACTCCAATTCCATACGACTGAAGAAGAGCTGCCTTTGCTCGGGTAAATCCATTAAATCCAGATTTGAAGCTGCATAAAAAGATTTAAA
>NC_081448.1:733391-750891 GCF_007210705.1 Tigriopus californicus
CGTAAAACTTGTCATGTTCATCCCTATAATTTTGAACGTCTATGGCGAGTGAATCTACGTGGCTTAGATAGCTTGACTATGATTTTTTCAATTTCTGGTCGGGAGGTTCGGTTCAAAAGTTTCTAAATTTTCCTTTATACCATTAAGGTACATATGGCGGCGTCAAATATGTCCAGTGTACCATTATCCATGGATCAAGTAAAACATTTTGTGTCCGCCCATTCAGGTATGCCAGATTCGTATCGGTGAATGGTTTTGAATGCCAACTCTGTACAAGTCGATTGTCCAGCCTCATCTTGAATATGCCTCGCCCATTTGGGCTCCAATTTATTCAGCAGGTTTGCAAAAGCTCGAGCAGGTCCAAAGATGTAAAACTAGGGTCATTGAGAGTACAAGAGAGCTATCGTATTGAGAGAAGTTAGATAGAGGTTGGGATTGTGCAGTATTCAGAGACGGTACGAAAGGTATCTGATATTGTACGTTTTCAAAAGCATACACGAGCTTAGTCCCAACCCAGGACTTAGGGTCAATTGCTGTTGGGATCTAGTAAAGAATTTTGTGTCCGCCCATTCAGGTATGCCAGATTCGTATCGGTGGATGTTTTTGAATGCCAATATTCTTATTGTTTCATGTCTTTGCTCATGGATCATCTACCAAGGTAGGTTCTTTGAATTTGATCCACGACCTTGGTGACATCGATCCTCGTAAGTTGGCTCTATTGGCGGACGCTTATGGGCAATAAGAATTCAACGGACAAAAGTAGGACAATGACCAGCACAAGTCAACAAAACTTTATACTTTGGCGGACCACGTTGGCCAATGGGTGGTTGGCCTTGGGGCCGAGGTCGGCAATGAGGGCCACAGAGCCGCCGTACTCTCCTCCTGTGACCGGGCTAAAGCGTCCTTGATGTTATGGGCAGTGCTGCCAGATGTGGTTATTTATCACCAAACTGGTGATTTTTCAAGTAATTTTGGGACAAAATTTTGCTTCTGATGATTGGTGATTTACAGCAAAAAGTATCTCGAAATCTGGTGATTTTGAAAAATCCGAAAAATCCAACTTTGGTTGGCTATGGTTGGCTAAAATAGGTAATCTTAATTTAAGTAAAAACGTTGCCGACTTGAAGATCGACTTGAAGTATCAACAAATACCCCGAATTAATTTTTTATCTGTCGTGAGTTCGAATCTCGATGCGCGGAATCTCTTTTTTACATTGCAGAATTAAGCTCTAATCTGCTGCTGTTTTCGAGGCCCTTGCAACCGAGCTGTCGCAGGCTTGCGCCGCGGCCTAGGCGCCCCCAGGCACTTGCAACCGAAAGGTTAGGTTAGGTCAGGTTAAGTTAGTTTTTATTCTCTTCTCGAAGGACCAAAATATCAGCTGACCCAAAAACGGAAGATGTGTAACGGCCATAGGTATTAATGGCGCGGAGTGTGCCTTTACATTTCCAGCCGATGTCTGACAAACTAATTACCGAACTTGCTTGTGCAGGAGTGATCGTACCTGAGCATGAACCCACGGAATGGACATCACCAGCCCATTTTGTGGGTAAGCCCGGTGGCGAGAAAGTTCGTTTGGTGACCGATTATCGCCAATTAAATAAGGCGGTTCGAAGACCAGTTCATCCCTTTACTAGTGCTCCTGATCTTATGAAAATAATTCGTCCCGAATCTTTTTGGTTCGCCAAACTCGATGCGATACATGGGTATTTCCAAGTACCTATAGACGAAAAGAGCTCACGCCTGAACACCTTTTTGTTGTACAATGGTCGTTGGAGATACACTGTCGCTCCTATGGGTCTTAGCTCGAGCAAAGACCACTTTAACTTGTGTAGACGTTAGTTGCCATCTCGGATGCGACGTTCAAGCTGCAACCCGTGAAGAACTATCTTTCCGCCTCCGGATCGTGCTCGAAAGATGTCGCAAAGCTGGCATCAAATTGTCACTTGATAAACTAGAAGTTGGCCTATTGATCATATTCGCTGGATTTATTGTTAGCGCCGACGGTGTTAAACCGGAATTTGCCAAATTGAGTGCCATCTTAAATTTTCCTACCCCTACATGTGTGAGCTATTTGTGGCTATCAAATCAATTGGGATCATTTATATCCGATTTAGCCCACTCTACGATACAAGTGCGTGCTCTCCTAAAAAAGAACGTGGCTTTTAATTGGCTCGATGATCACCAATCTGAATCCAACCTCCAATACTTTGTTCATCTGCTGTGGTTAAACCCTTCGATACTTCATTGCGGACAGAGCTTCTCACAGATGCATCAAGATTGCATGGATTGGGATTTACCTTAATTCAACGTGATACCATTGGAAAACCACGATTTATTCAATGCGGTTCGTGCTCTCTTTCAGCCGCCCAACAAAACTACGCCACTGTGGAGCTAGAATGTGCGGCTATTCTGTATGCTGTGCAAAAATGCCACTATTTTCTNCCTTGGCAAGGGCACTCTCCTTTACATTGGACTTTCTGCAAGTTGAAATGACCAAATACTTCAAATGCAAACAATCATTTTGAACCCAGACTTGATTCTTACCAAGCCACTATTTTCGGCCTTGCAGGCATTCTCGAAGGTTGTCCCGTTGTCGGCACAAACTTTCTTGATGGCCACTGAGCACGGTTTGGGCTGTACACTAACTTCTTTAATGGTGGAGTTGAAAGAATTTGTAGGTTTGGCTAGAATACTGGCAATGGTAACATTAGTCGCAGATTTAGAGGAGACTTGGGGTGCAGAAGGGGGGCAAGGGCACTCCTGATTACATTCCACCTCCTGGAAATTGATGGCCTCCGGTTAAGGGTATTTCATTACAGTCATAATCTATTCCTGAAGATTATGTTTGGCTAGAATACTGGCAATGGTAACATTAGTCGCAGATTTAGAGGAGACTTGGGGTGCAGAAGGGGGGCAAGGGCACTCCTGATTAAATTCCACCTCCTGGAAATTGATGGCCTCCGGTTAAGGGTATTTCATTACAGTCATAATCTATTCCTGAAGATTATGTTTTAAAACATTCATCCAAGAGTTTGTATTATCTCGTCAAAAATAAATAAAGCAAATTATGACGGAGAACTGATTAACCGTTTTTAGCAATTGTCAGTCAGGTGACTACTCACCTCGCTCTTGCAATTGGCTTCGCAAATGTTATCGAAAGTGTCGCCGTTTTTGCCGCAAATGGGGATAGGGAGGTTGCCTTGACAATTACAGGTGCCCGTGTTAGAGACTCTGTTATTTTGACTTGAGTTGTTCTGACTGGAGTTGTTTTGGCTTTCGAGTTGAGCCTCGGCGATGATGGAGACTCCCAAAACACAAGTCAAGATGACCAGGGTCTTCATATTGTTTATTTTGTTTGAGATGGACGAGGTGAACCGAAGAGGGGAGGAGTTGTTCCTTCGATGGTCTGGTAAAGCAGTGAGTGCTGAAATTTGTGTCACAGGGCCTTTTATGAGACATTTTTTTCCTACTTCACTGGGGCAAGATGGACTTCTTAACATGGATCGATGTTTTAGAATCAGCTCAACTGACTAAATTTGCAGTGAGTTACTCCAATGACTTGACACTTTCATTTTCGTGGGAAGATATACCAAACTTCAAAAATGTCATCAAAAATCCTTGTCAATCCAATTATCTAGTGTTTCAGCTTGGCAACAAAAGTCAGGAAAGATAGTCGCAGCAGGCCCATGAAACTTTGGGCGACGGTCTCTGTATCTTTAGACGGAGAGGGATAATCGTGTTTATTCTTGTTGAGGGTGAGTGTATGGTTGAGCTCACCTCCAACAGGTGGGTCCAATGCCCTGCTCCAGATCAAACTGGATACCAATGTTGTACTAACCGAACATATCTAGATGGTACAAACGAAAGCTGAGAGTTAAACCATAAGTTTTTTTGGGTAACTTGACTGTCATCATTTCAATCCATTCTGCAACTGAATGACAAGATGTTGGTTAGTGGCACCCAGGTGTATTCTAGTATTTGTACACATTTTGATAGATCAAAGGGCGGCAAGATTGGACTAACATATACTTAACGTCAAACTAACTCATACCCTGGAGGAAAAATTGATGTCTTAGTTTTCTATAAAAGTAAAATGGCGTTTTGTTCGTCACCACTGGCAGGGACTGTTTTGTACTTTTTGTTCGAGATCGCAGAATGTCTTGAGTCAGTCTGGGTTCTTATAGTGTCAGTCCGTCTCAATCAACAACTCATATTTGAGCGTACCCATGCTTTTCATGAACAATTCATTTACTATTCCGTCTATGTTAATAAACAGTCGTTGAATAGAACTCTAGGTGTTCACATAAACACAACAAATATTTAACAGACATCAATTGGCAATATTTCGTTCGCTTTGAGCATTTAAATTCATAAAATTTAATTCAAAATTTATTCATATCTTGGTTTCAATAATTAATGGCAAGACCTCTACTCTTGATCACAACCTCTAAATGGTTTCGATAATTTTTGACATGTTTCAATTTTCCCTGACACTTCAGACCACTCTTTCATTGCCACAATCTCAAATTCTTCGACATTTGAAGATTTTTTTTGCCATCATTTGTAGCTTCAGTTCTTGCCTCAGGTTTTCATTGGGAAAGAGGATCTCAATGCTTTTTTTGTTGGGATGTCCACGATTGTAAGAGGCTGAATAGAAAAATATTTGGTAAAATCTTGGAATCAGGCCTGGACCTCGGAAGAGGTGGCCTGAACAATCAGAATCTTGCTTGCTTAGCAAGTCAATTGAACAGGCAAAGGTTGGAGGATGATGGTGATATCTTTCTATCAAGGCTGTATCATCATTATCATATTTTCTTGGATAGAAACGCTTCTTTGAATTAGACAAACCGCCTCCCTCATAGAATCTGAGGACCTCACTTTGGCATTACGTGGGCGAGTCATTATCTACTGAAACTGACAAGACAATTGGTCCATTCCACTTGTGCAAGAAAACGTGACTTGGAGCTTGTTAGTGGTGATGATTGTTTGACCCTGAAGGAAACTACAAGCGTTCAAGTTGCAATTTCACTGTTTTAGCTCTGGCCCATACATATAGGTATATTCAAAAAAAGGATGATACGTTGGTGCATTTTATAGTGGGCATGAATAATTTTGGTCAAGAGCATTTTAAGGCGTATAATTAGTAAAGCACGGAAAAGTTACTTGTTTTGCCGACGAACAGCAAACGTAGAGACTCGAATACGAGTAGTTTTCTGCACACAAATACTACTTTAAGTTGCTACTGTAAGGAAACCCAGTTTTGATAACCATTGCCATGTAACTCGGGAGTAGTATCGGATCGAGAGCAAAAAGAGAAGTATATTTTGTTTCTCTTTTTCAGCTATGGCTTTTCACAGAAAGGCGTGTGGAGAGGGGAACCCCGATTGAAGTCATAGAATATCACAATCCTCAACGGCAAAACAAGTTATTTTTCCGACCTTTGATAATTAGATATGGGTGTAAGATTATGGGTATATTTGGAATAAAATAAAGTGCTATAAGCCTAATAAACCATGTGCAGCCTCATTCGACCATTATTCGGCTGCTTGGCGACAAGGCTCGGAAGCACCAACAAGGCCGGATCACGTCGGGGTCACCAAGATGGCGATTAGGCGTCGGGGTTACTAATATGTCGGACGCATCATACTAGATTGATTGATTGATGCTTAGTTTGATGTGAGGTAATTCCTATTTTGCTTCGTTGTCTTATACCTCAAGAAACATTGTATAGCCTACTAATTTTCTCTATAGTTTTCCTCTGTTTCTTGGTCTCTTGATTTTGCTGTTAATCGATAGTTCCTCAACATTCATAATGGAAGCCATCTTTGGAAAAGTCAGTAAAGAGGCTAGACAATGCTTCTACTGGGTCTTGGCAGGGAAGGACCCTTCCGCAGTCAATAAGCACTTTATCATAGAGGCTTTGGATATCTGGGTCAATCAGGGTGCTGCTTGAACAACAGGCTCACCCAGTAGTTGAGAAGTCGACTGATTTGACCAATGTCGAGAATGAGGCAGTATCTACTCTTGAAATAGAGCAGAAAAGATAGGGCCAAATTTGAACGTGCATTGTCCGATTTCTAAAAAGACGGCACAGGGGCTAAGATTTTAGAAGAATTTGCCATTGAAAAGATTCATCTCTATAACAGAAAGCTGGCTTCGACCAAGGATTTTAGATAAAGAAATAAACATTGTTCTTTTCAACTTAGTCCACTGTGATAGGATACGTCCCATTTTCTCACATTACATTAATACATAATGTTACAGCCAGATTAACAAAGCCTTAAGGTTCACACAATTATAATTCAAGGTTTCATAACTTAAGGGACAAACACGTGGTGGCTCAACAAAAATGTAACAAGAAGTCCGGGCTCTTCTTGCCTGCTCCATGAATTAAAAAAAAAAAATGGCCGATGACCCAAGATGTACTCCCGAGAGCATCCTAAATTGAATCGGTATCAAGCAAAACAGATCGCAGAACCTCTTATTTGGCACGATGAATCGGGACACCGATACATAACTATATAAAGGAAGTTGGTGTAGCCGAGCGGTCTAAGAGGAAGGGTGAACAAGGCAAGAATTTCCCGGTGCTGGAAGCAACCCTTATAGTACCCCTTCTTGTTCAGTAAGCTCTTTTATGTCGGCTTTCAATTCATCGGAAATGAGTTGGAACAGACAGTTTACTTGAAGGTTTTCTTTGTAGGGGACTTCAATTTTCCGGCTAGAGCTGTAGAGTGGGAGGCTAGTCCCGATGGATGAATCAGTCGATGTAGTTTCTCTTGATTTTGTCAAACATTCCTGGAAAAATCCAGTAATCCAGTAATTGCGGTTAGTCTCCAAAAAAATTTGGACGTAATTCAGGGTAAGATGAAAGGCTTCCATCAAAAATGACCAATTACAAACTGAGAGTAAAGTGGTTCAAGAGGCCAGGTCGAATCGGAAGGCTTTAACCCCTTATGCGAACCCTAAGAGATAGATTAAACACCCTGTTGGGCCTTTTGATGTTGATGGAGAATCCATTAGCAATGTAGAGGCTATGGATAACATGCTTGGAGAATAGTCTTGTAGTGTGTTTTCAACCCCACTGAGTTTAGAAGCAACAGCTCTTTGTTAGTTAGTCAATTTGAGCACTTAGATGATCTTGTAGACACAGATCATGATGCTTTAGCGGCCATCAAGGACTTGAGGCTTTCAACTTCTCCTGGCCCTGATGGTGTGATATCATAGTTTACAGTTTCTAATGAGATGCTCTTTGGTTCTTGCTCCTGTTTTCTCCTACCTGATGTGTGCATTTGGGATGAGGGCAAGTTTCCAGCTTCACTAATGTTAACTCACATTGGTCCATTTTTTCATTTTTTTAAGGGGGAGATAAGTCGCTCCCCAGTAAGTATTTCTCTCACTTCGAATATTGCGATATTATAGAGCCTGTCTTGCGTAATGTCTTCCCGAACTCCCTCTCAAACAGCTTCGGCAAATGATAGTGTCAGCGCATTGCCTGGGATTGTCATGAACAACCCTACGATTCCACTGTTTCTGGTACTGGTTTTACTGTTCCAGACACCGGAGCAAAAATGTCTTTCTCTATTTTCTTGTGAAATTGTCTCTTGTCATTCCCTTATGGATTCTCTTGCAATCAATTTAATAGAAGTATCTGACGTCCACGGTTAATTACCTAACACTGACAACCTTTCATACTCCCATAAATTAGATCATGTTGTTCCAACTTTCAAAGGAGGACATACTGTAAGTCGCTCCCCAGTAATTATAGGCCGATATCTCTCTCTGCAAATATTGCAAAGTTGTAGAGTTTCTTGAAGTACATCATGTCCTTCCTCCTAGTCAGCAAGGGTTCCGAGCGCATTTTAGCACGGTTATCCATCCGATTGAACACATAGAACACATTTTAAAGGAACTGAAAGGGCATGAATCAGTTGATGTTGTCAATCTTGATTTTGAGGTATATCATGACCTTTTGTTGAATAGACTTTATGACAGAGGGATCCACGCCAAGGTTCTCAATTCAATAAGCAGCTTCATCCATGATAGGAAGCAATTTGCTAAGGTCAAAGGGTCACTTAGTGACATATATCATGTCAAGTCAGGTGTTCCCCAGGGTTCCATCTTAGGGCTCCTTCTTTTTACCACATTCGTTGCCCAGTTTCAAAAGCTCTTGATGTTACTGTCAGTCTATCTTCTTACAGTACAGTATGCTGACGACACCAAGTTAGTTTCTGGTGGGAATGGTTCCTTTAAATATTCCTCTCGTAGATAATTGAGGTCAAGTTATTGAGCAAGTCTCATCTATGAAAGATTTAAGTGTAGTCCCTCAAAATAATGGAAAGTTTGATGAGCATATCCAGTTGAAAGTGGATAAAGCTTTTCAAATGTGGGGTTGGATATATCGCACGTGTAAGTCCAGAGATAGCATCACGATGCTTACTCTGTACAAGTCGATTGTCCAGCCACATCTTGAATATGCCTCACCCATTTGAGCTCCAATGAGTTCAACAGGTTTGCAAAAGGTCGAACAAGTCAAAAAATGTTTCACTAGGAACATCACAGGAATGAGAGAGCTCTCGTATTGGGAGAGACTAGAAAAGTTGGGACTGTACAGTGTTCAGAGAAGGTACGAAAGGTATCTGATACTGTGGGTCTTGAAAAGCAACCATGAGCTTTGTACCAACCCAGGATCCCAACTGCGTCACAAAAATTGGAAGGCATGTTTGGCAAATGCAAGAGTCAAAAGCCAGAGAAAGGGGTTGCATGTATAAGCCCAATGGTGGTTTGTGACTGACAAGTATTCTGACTAGTATCGTTTTACATACATGACTGGAATAATCAGACACTCATCTCCCACACAAACGGGTCGGGAGTTCGTCTGTATCACAGACCATTTAAAGGGCACGGGTCCATCGGGGCTCACGGGTCCATCGGGGCTCACGGGTCCATCGGAGATCACGGGTCCATCGGGGCTCACGGGTCCATCGATGCTCACAGGTCCATCGGGGCTCACGGATGGACACCACCATCGAGGGTCACGGGTGGACCCCACCATTGGAGACGGGTCAACACCTGGTAGAGAGAGTAATAGAGAAAGAGAGCACGACTGTTACCTACACACATAAGTTTGCAATTCAAGTACACACCAGTCGCATTGAAGATACTTTTTCACCAGAAACATCATTGCCGCATTGGAGCCTGTTTTCCACAAGGAACATCAGAATGACCTCTGTGGATGAGCCCCTGAAAGGATCATAGGGGAGCACTTCAAAAGTATTGGCCAGAAATCCAACACTCGGAGGAAATGGATTAAGATTGAGGCATTTGATACTACCTCACGGTGTTACTCACAACACTGATAAAAGTTTTTTTGAAATGCTAAGATTTCTAATAATAATTTTCGTTGCTAACATTTTTAAGAACGTAATCAATAGATGTTGGAAGTAACCTTAGTTGCGTTTCCAACTAGAATTTTATTCAAATCCATGGAGCAAACGATAAGATATCTGGTTTTCAAAAATTGCATTTTCATCAAATTTGACTACAAATTGCTCCGGTTATATCTTAAAGCAATTGCCAAGACATGATAAGCTTTTTCTATGTCTAAAATATAAATGGAAATTTTTCACTTTTCTGAAGCAGGTAAGAAAAAAACGAATATAGTTTGCAATAGAACTTAAAACTTACTTAATGTCAATATTTCACAATTGTGATGCCATACTTGTCAATTGCAACTTATATCAAGCTTAATCTTGAATTTTGACAAAATTCTACTAACGTTGAATAAAAACATCGCTAGTACGTAGAAATGAATTATTGCAAAAAGTGACAATTTGGAAAATTAAACTGTCACGGGTATCGTTCAAATATTTTAGGAGCATGATCAGATAGTGTAGCTTTTGGCGCTTAAGTAAACTGAAAGGCACTTTTGCATGTTTTGTAAGTTTTAAGCGATATTTTTTTATACTTCTTGCTTTAAAAAAAAACTTAGAGAAAATACAGAAATATTATTTCTTGCCGTGTCATTGAAAAATGATGGGAATAACTGGAAACATAATTAGGCCATTTTTCGATCTTTTAAAGCGTAAAACGCAACCTTTAAGTTGTAATAACTAAGCATGTGCTAAATAGAAGTTTATGAAATTTTAGGTCAATACATAAATAAGAGTACGTTTAATACTGATTGACTACGTTTTTGACAATGATGCATTTTAATGGGCTTTCAGTGATTTAACTCACTTATCTGAGCTACTTTTAAACATGTGTATTTCACAAAAGTTGTTACTTTTGCTTCTTTGACAAAGATAATCATTTCTTGATTTCTTGGCATTTGAGCAAACACTTAACCAGAAAATATAACCACCGTGACCTGAATATGAAGGGATTCCAGCTAAGGAATGTCATGGTCGCCATGTATTGGTCAATTAGATCATCGTTGCCATGTATTGTGGCAACTTAGATCGTGGTTTCCAAGTGGTGCTCGAATCAAGTTCAATTGAAACAAGGCACGAGACTTCTGATACTTAAAGACAACTAAGAAATATAGAGGCTTTCGATGTTAGGAGTAAGTCGTTCACTGTTGTATATTTTCTAGAAGCATAGGATTACACTTCACTACACTTAGGAACCCTTTCTATCCCTCTGGGATATAGACTTCCATGAAAACAAGCCTTATGGCTTATGAAAGTCTTGGGGAGCTGCTGCTTCTGAACATCGTGAACAATTAGCATTTAAACCCCATGAAATACATACATACACACATTATGTTTAGAGAATTGGGTGCGCTTGCTGCGCCTGTTCCAAGTCTGTCATAACTTATCGAGACTTATAAGTCCCTCTCGTAACATCATGTCTTTAGCTTGCCTTTCTCAGGACGATGCTTTAGTTTGTATACAGATCCATTCACTCTTGAACCGTCTGGCTTTTAAAAATTGTACTGACACCTAGTCATTACCAGTCGCAACCACCTGCTCAACCTGCATGCACCAATCGGTTTGTTTAAAAGATGATAGTAATAATGTCTTTATTCATCATTTCCAAATATATGGATAAATAATCTACTTTCGGCTACATTGAGAGCAATCGACTCGTTGCCTTCGGCACTCAGGGGATCGGGTACTGCAACATGAAGGGCAGCCCTCGTCATCGGAGCCTACTGCGGCGTTCTCTGCGCAAGGACAATCGCCTTCGCATTGGATTTTCTGACGGTTGAAACAAACGAAACTCACTTAGTTCAAATTTCAATTGAGAGCACCGAGATTTTTTTCTCTTACCACGTCGTCGTTATCAGCTTTGCAGGCGTTGTCGTAGGTCTTGCCATTGTCGCCGCAAACCTTTTTGATCACAAACGGACACAGTCTTTGGTTTTTGGTGGCAAAGTTAGATGGAAATCCTTGGCAAGGGCACTCTCCTTCACATTGAAGACCCTGCAAATGACAATAACGTAGAGTGAAAAATGCTCAGGCTACATAATGAAATTAAGTGGTACCAATATTTAAAAAGGCATTTTCGCACTACTTGTAGGATTGGATAGGTTCAAATTTCTTTTCCATAAAGATGGTTATCTAACTCACGGTTTGATTGCATTCAGCATCACATGCGTTGGAGTAGGTTTGACCGTTTTGGCCGCAGACGGGTTGATAGAGTTCGCCGCATTCGCAAGCAGCTCCACCGTCAGAGTATTCGTCGGTTTCCTCTTGGAAGTCGTCTTGGCCCTCAACAAAGATGGCTCCCAAAACAATGGTAAAGATAATCAAATTCTTCATATCTAGTAATTGATAAGTGGAGGTTGACAGGGTGAGCCAAAGAGATGTTCCTTCGATGATCTTTTCGAATGTTGTGTGTCAAAAGCAGTGTCACAATCCCTTTTTATGGGACGATCTTTCCGGCTGAGTCTTTCTTCACTCACCAAGATGGACTTCTTAACTCCAGACGTTTATCTGAAAGATACAATTCTCTAATCGCGCGTGTTATTGGTTGAAACGATTAAGTTCGTTCGCATATGAAGTAAATGAATCCATTTGTTAATCTTATCGCTGCTTGTGAGAATTAAATGATTTCGAAAATCCGAGCCAGAAGTCGATACCAATGCACTCAAGACACGTAGGGAGTTTTTGTCCTCTACCCGGGAGTAGTGAGTACATACATGTGTGTTTAACCTGTCTGCTATCCCAAAGTAGATATCTGTGCTATGTAATACCAGCACCAGATCAAACTGGATGTGACGGAAGCTCTAGCAAAAAGTACTGGTGCTTTTAAAATGGTTAATTGGTATTTTGCTACGAAAACCGAATTTGAACGAATCATAAACGGGAAAAGTAGATGCATGCTCGCAATATGATGAGGCTCGGAAGAGGTTTACCCAAGTCCACGATGAAGTTTCTAACGAGGAATTAATTCAGCCCATTGCATCCTGTGTTATCCTACAGCGGATGTTGTGGAAGCAACGTTCGGAACAGACTCTCTCCCTTGGGGGTCTTGCCCATGAGGAACAAGCTGCTGAGGCTCAATCGAGGCCAATGACTCGTCATCTGTGGCTGAACCACTCAATTCTGATGCCACCAGGCTTGTTTTTTTTCACCTGCCGTGTCCGCTGATGTTAGTGTCGTCCTTCCTTGTCAACAGCAAAAAATGAGGCTTCTGGCACCAAAGGAAAATCAATTAGCCAAACCCGATACCATTGGAAAAAAATTCGTAATGACCATGCCTCGGAAATGCTTCTTCTGGGTTTGAAAGGCTTTGGATGTTTTTGTCGCCCAACACTCAAACTGAAAGAGGAAACGCATCCCAGAGCCTCCCCAGGATGTGAACGATGCAATTTAGCACATATTGGAGAGATTTTGAAATACTGAGTTAGGTCTCTCTGTCTCTTGTTCTCTATGTTTAATTGTAATGTCAATTAACATATTTGGAGAGGAATATCTCGTCTCCTATATGCCCCACTCTGAAAGCCTCTGAAAGGGGACCTTTTGGCGCTAGAAATAGCCAGAGTGCAAAAAGAAATTCTCGAGACGAATGTTATAACATTCTATTAGCTAAGTGCTAACAAATTTTGTTATGATCTCCATTTTTATGGCAATGTATTGATGGTTGACAGAAACTTTTGGCATGGCGCATGACCAACCTCAAAATCACTGGCAGTAAAAAGGTAATCCACAAAACAAAACAATTTTTTGTCACCCAAATCTTCCTGTAATTTCTCTCGTTTTGTGACATTTGGGTTGTTTCCAGGAACCTCAGTTTTGAGACCTTATTTTTGCGTGAAAGCATCAGAAATTTAGGGTTTTAAAATGCAAAATTCCGTCTTACAACTTTTTTGACCTAAAGTGGAAAAAGCAATTCAGTCTTGAAACTGGAATCCTGGTCCCCTCCCGGCTCAAAAGCGTAAAACGGGATTCAATGCTCAGCACAAAAGCGCTGTACTTTAGTACCAATTGTGGTATATTTTCTTCGACTTTCCCCAATCTTTTTAAGTCATCCCTCGTTGAATGACATGGTTTTCACAGATCATTTATTGGTTAATGCTTTATGATTTTTTGCTTCCCTTTCGGGAAACACAATTTACAACGTCCCTAATTTGAGTTCAAAGTTCTTGCTTCGCTCAGATATCCAATCTTGTAATCCCTGACAAACCCCTGTGGATTAATTTTTCTTGCTTTATTTATTGTTTATTATTTAAAGCTATTCAAAAACACAATGTGTACGATAGAGTATTGACACAAAAGAGGAGATAGAAAAAAAGAAACAAAGGTTAGGGTCAATCCTAATATCAACGACAAATAACCAAGAAACGTAGCGTAGCGGTTAGGGCAGTCCATAGCATAAGAAAGTTTTCCAGTCCGATCCTCCAGCCAGACCTTTTACTGGAAACGTTTAGACGTTGTCCTTCATGTTTACGATGTTCCCCATCTCGCAGAAGAAAGAACCAACTGAGACGGACAATGTAATTGCCATCATGAATGTAGGCATACGGTTGAACTGTTGTTTTGTCCTATGATCCACTGAATCGTGCGCACAAGTAGATTTCATGGAATACGAGATCTTTACTTTTGAGCAAAATAGTGTTTTATTTGCCATCATCAATGTAATAGATATCGTAATTAGCCAGAAAAGAGGTCTACTTTCGGCTGCATTGAGAGCAATCAACACGTTGTCCTTGACATTCGGGAGTTCGGCTTGTGCAACACAACGGGCAATTTTCTTCGGCGTTTCCGGGGCAAGGGCACTCTCCTTCACATTGGACACCCTGTGAGATTAATTAACGATCGTAATTAGAATAGCTATTCTGTTCCTAAAGCATAGCTTTCTTTTTCTAATCTCACCAGGTCTTGATTCTCTGCTTCACAAGCGTTGTCGTAAGTTTTTCCGTTCTCGGCACAAACTTTTTGGATCGCAACGGGGCACACTGTTTGGCTTTGGGTGGGAGAGTCAGAGGGAGATCGTGGGCAAGGGCAAGTGCCTTCACATTGGAGGCTCTGAAAGAGAATAAAGTCATTTTAAGACACCAAAAGTTATTGCCAAAAGGCCCCCAATGATTAGCTTTCATTGGTTGGCCCGGCATTTTTTTAAAACCAAGAATTTGTCTTTTCATTGGTACTCACCTCCTTATTGCACTCCGCCTCACAAGCGTTGGGATAAGTCTGTTCGTTTTGCCCGCAGACGGGTTGATAGAGTTGGCCGCAATCGCAATCTGCTCCACTGTCGGAGTATTCGTCGGTTTCCTCTTGGTTTTGATCTTGCTCATCCACAAATTGGCCTTCAACGAAGATGGCTCCCAAAACACAGGCAAAGATAATCAGATACTTCATTTCTATTAGTTGTGGATGGAAGTAGACGGAGCTAATCAATAAGTGGAGGAGATGTTCATTCGATGATCTTTTAGAATGTTGTGTGTCGAAAAACAAATCGAAAGTTCTTTTTATGGGTAGAATCTTTTCTTGAGTTCCCTTTTCCCTCTAATGTGGACTTCTTAACCACAGACAACTTTGAAGAGAAAGGTGTACTAGTCATTTTGAACTTCTCCTAGAATACTTTTACTATTCAGCGAGTTTCCTAACCGTATAACTACCTCTAGAGGTGAACTTTGTGGTTAGCAAGCTTTTCAAGAGGTCGCAAAACAACCATTGAAACGTTGGCTTTCTTTGTTGCTGGCTCAAAGAGACGCCGGATCTGGAGGATTGAGTGAGTGAGTGCATGGTCCATCTAGTAAAATGTGTTCGTACTGTAAGATACAAGTCTCCAGATCAAACTGGAATCAATTGAACACGTACTACTAGCCAAAAATAGTACGTCAGTGAGCAATCTGGACTTTGAATGTGTTGTTTGCTGGCATCAATTCCATTCCAAAGAGGGTTTTTTTTTTCAGTCCACGATTGGCTGAATAACTATGCCTGGACACTGAAGGCACGATATTGTTTTAGGATCAGACCTCACAACCCCGATTGATGAACAACCTTCGAGCCGAGATTTATGTAAACCGTTGATGTAAAACCATCCTCGTGTTTCGGTGTTCAAAAGTACTGATGGGTGGTGCTTTTTTTATAGATTTTCCAAAGAGATCTAGCATGATTATCCTAAAAATTGGTTGATTCGTGAAAAGAAACCAAGACAATACATAAAATACATTTTACATCGCTTGAAATTAGCATTTTCACTGCAGAAGTGAAACCATTATGTGAAGAGGTAACATTGTCACAAGAATGGTTGCCTGGAATGTTTTTTTTTATTCAAGATATATTATTGATATTACATCAATACTTAGTCTTTAAACAGGAAGTGTTTGAAAATTAAATGTCCTAATCTAAGATTTCCCTGTTTAATTCGAGAATAAACCAATTTGAGACGGCCACACAAGCTCTTGCAAACCAGTCTGTACCTTTGAATCAGGAATTTTTTAGTTTCATGTTTGATGGGCAGATAACAAATCAAATATCAGGATAAAATAAAGCGTCCTCCCATATATTCTTTCTTATTAAGTTACAAAATCGAATGCTGTCGTGCAAGGAAAAGAGATTACGTTTCAAACACCCTGGCTTAATTAGACTAATGCAATGGTTCGTACAACAACCAAATCAGCTTCATTACTGATGCATTATTATGTCAATTCAAGTGGCAGATTTCGACATTCAATTGATTTTGTTTCTTCTAAAAGCCTCAGAATGTTTTCAGCGTCAACATTGAGTTTATTTGCGACAAGGGTCAATTCTCCAAGAATGTGAATATTTTTGTGTACTGCATCTATGTTATCTTGTCAGCGACGTAAGATGTGCAGCAATTAAGAGACATGCCCGTTGCCCAATGACAGATCCTAGGTAAAACAAAATATAATGAAATAAATGTAAACTCGATATATGATTGATCTATGTTGACTTTGTGTACGACATGCCGAAACAGAAAAGCTCTAGATAGAGAAAAGTACACAAAGGAAAAGTTAGCAGGAGGAAGAAAAACGTGTTAAAGCAGAGGAAGGTTCAGATAATAAAATACGGTTTGGAACCACTATTTTCCTCCTACTTAACAAAAGAATTGGGCTTCATGCCAGCTTCACAAAGGATTTCAAATTTTCAAAACCTGAGACTACTGAACAAAAATAATCTTTATTACTTCAATTCGACCCAGCGGTAAATCCTTTACTGGACCATTCGCATCAGTAAAACTTTGCATGACAGAACAAAGTTTGTTTGAAATTTGGCCACTTCATGTGAAACAAGCCTGAGGCCCCGCCTTCCACTCCCAAAAGAAGGTTTCTATGAGCAAGGGGTTTCTTTGAAAAAGTGAGGTCTTTATTCAACATTTTCAATAGGTCCAATATTTATCTATGTCCGGTCACAACGAGAGCAATCGACACGTTTTCCTTGGCATTCAACAGAGCTACTAGTGCAACAAAATGGACAGTCTTCTTGTTCTTCTTCCGCATTTTCACCGCAAGGGCATTCACCTTCACATTGGACGCTCTGAAAGGGACATAAAAACCAAACAAATGTCATGAATGCGAATTTCCATGTTACTTTCGAATTGTATTTGAGAAAGCAAGTCTTACCACGCCGTTATTTTCAGCTTGACACTCGTTATCAAAGGTATTTCCGTTATCTCCGCAGACTTTTCGGATGTAGAAGGGACACACCTTTTGGATGCGAGTGGGCAAATCAGAGGGAGATTCTGGGCAAGGGCACTCACCTTCACATTGTGGCTCCTAAAATTGCGATCGTAACACCGTTGATTATTTTGAGCAGAATATCATTAGGCTATAAATCAATCACTCCATCAGGGTTTAAGCTCATGTCAAATTCCTCAAAGGCAACAAAAGGCCTGGGTTTGAATTAAATTAATAAATGAAAAATGAGACATAAGCTGACAATCAGTGAAAAGCCCTACCACAATCCAAGTTAACACCATATGGCTTGTAAACATTTAGATTAAAGTGAAAAGGAGGATTTCATTTTATTCACCTGCTCGGAGCATTTGGCTTCACAGACACTGGAATAAGTTTGACCGTCGTCACCA
>NC_081448.1:754358-756052 GCF_007210705.1 Tigriopus californicus
GGGTAATCAGGTATTAAATTTCAAAGATTTAGGATATGTAAAAACTTTGAAGAGCATGAACTTGGCATGGCTAGTGTCTCTGAATGTGAGGTCTATTATTGCCAATGAAGAAAAGATCAGAGACCTTGTTCTTGAACAAGCACCAGAAATTTTGGCGATGCAGGAAATGTGGCAATTCTTTAGGATTCAACTGAAATTCAATGGATACGACTTGATAGAAATTGAACCAACAGACGGGAGACGGGGAGGTGGAGTAGGATTTTTGATTAAATCAAACCACAAATATAGCCAACCTAAAAACCTTGAACTAATGGATGAGGATTGTGAGGTAATAGGAATTGAATTAGGAAAAAAAGTCTTCCTCTCTGTGTACATCCCACCACATGGTGACTTTAATCGAGCTTTCCACAAACTAAATGATATTCTAGTAAACACTGGAGGAAAATTAGTCTTTTGTTGTGGAGATCTGAACATTGATTAGCTGAAAACATCTAAGACTCTTACAGACCTCATTGGACTTTTAGGACAGTTTAGTTTATCACCCCTGATCAATGATGCGACAAGGATTACTGCCCACTCCCGCACTTTAATAGACAATATTTTCACTAACTGTTCCGAGGTATTGTCATCTGGAATACTTGAATGTGACGTTAGTGATCACTATGCAACTTTTATTTCAGTAAGCATGAAATCAGTCCAAGGAAATTGAAATTAGGGACACACGAAAACCTAATCTAAAAAGACTAAAAGATTTATTGCAAGTCAAAGACTGGGTGTTAGATATGGAAAACCCCAAGCAGGCATTCAACAATTTTGAGACAACGTTTTCTCAGACATTTGATATAGTTTGTCCAATAGTTAAAAGACGATGTAATAAAGGGAACACAAAACAAAATGCTTGGATGACATGGGGACTGATGTCGTCACGAAAACAGAAAGATAAACTATTAAATAAATTCAGAAAACATCCTAATATAGAGGTAAAAAACACCTATGATAGTTACGTAAAGTTTGTATTACCTTTTTGGCCAATTTTTACGGCTATATAACTAAGACCGGCCAAAATTTGCATTTGAATATGGTCTTTTTTTATTGACAGCAAATTTGCACTAAAATCGCCTGAATTTGCACAAAAATTTGCTCATAACCTTGTCAAAACATAGGCAACGACTCCTTCTAGAGGGCTGTAAAGGCTATTTTTGCCTTCCAAATCAAACAATAGTCAATGAAAAGTACATTTCTCAGCACAATAATTGGAACCTACTATAACTGAGGAGAAGAGGCTAGCTGTGATACCGTGTTGAGAAAGCATCTGCTTTCCGGCTCCAATTTGCGAATGCTGGTTTGATCCTAGGCTAGCAAAGTCAAGCTTCTTTGCACTATTTAGATTACTGCATGAATGTCTGCTGTGACAGCTCAAATGGGCAAACATGGGGTCATTCCTGAGGATGAGGCAGTAATTAATGTTGACTGAGATGAAGTGGCGGAAATATCCGAAAGATGGTTTGGTGTATAAAATCATCAATATGGGAACTGTGCAACAACCAAGTGTTGATTGGAAGAGACCTTAAGCTGTCATGCACAATGTCTACTCAGATTCCTACTTTTCACATGGTGACTAGACTCAAACGGACTTTTCGAGTCCGATTTTGGTGCTTTAGTTGCGTGATTATGAAAATGTGGCATTGCGTTAG
>NC_081448.1:756642-757998 GCF_007210705.1 Tigriopus californicus
TTTGTTTCCCTCATTCCTGAGAGGGCGTTGTTAAGACATGTTTGCTCATGTCGTGATGGTAACAGTTCTTGATAAGCTGTTGTGCCATTCTAACACTATTAAGTGAGAAAAAGTTCTTTCAAATCAATTGACACAGACAGTACGTGATGGTTTGGACAAGTTACCTAAAACGTCGTTTTGGGGAAAAAAATACCTTTGTGGGCAATTTTCATGCTCACTTGTTATTTTTTTCAAGAAATGGAAAACAAACTTGAAATATGCTTATTTATAAGAGCAAGCATTTTGATGAGATTAAAAATGGTCACTTCAAACCAAATCTAAAACTGTCTTATAGACAAAAATCTCAGGACACCTATCTTTTATTTTCATTTTACAAAAAAAAAACATTTGTTTTTGTACTTTTTTTTCAACAAATAAAAAAGTATTTTATTTTTTGATCAAATTATTTTGAAAGTTCACAATATTCTTACCTTTTTTACCAATTTTTACTGCTTTTCACCCTTATATGACTTATTGAATTACCCTTTTTCTACCTTTTAGTTAACTTTTCTGCTGATTTTTTCTACCTAGGGGAGGCTAACCCCTATGGCCCGCACCTCTAAACTATTAAGTTTTAGGTATATATTATAATGCATGAAAATCAAGCACAGGGAAGTTAGCACCGGTTCTGGGGTTTCAGTTTAGCGGCGAATTCTTACTGTCTTGTTCATGTCTATTTTAGCCATGGAGTACGTCAGTAGTGGAGTGGAAAGCTCGGTCGAAGATCGAATGTCTTCCAGCAAAGATTTGTAGAGCTATGCGTTACCTCCTGAACTGATGCATTCCGGCTGAGAAAGTGCTCCATGAATTCCAACTTCATGTTCAAGTACTTAATTAAGAGGCGCCGTAAAACTGAAACGTCTTCTAGCGAGGTTTCAGAGAGCTTTCCTCTCCGCAAATGCCGTACTCCATAGTTTAGTCAACGAATTAGTGCATGAATTGGTTGCAATCAAATTTAGACATGATTCAAAGAACGCGAAAGTGAGGTGATGGACCAACAACTTAGAGTTGGCTGATCTGGCTAGCTTTTGAAAATGTAGGATTGATCAGGAATTTTAGTCAAAAACTTGTCCAAGTCTGATTTAAATGCTGCTAGTTGATGAACTCCCTACATATTCCCTGCGAATATTTGAGGGCAGCAAATTGAACAAGGAAAGAGCCAGAGAAAAAAGAGGGGTGCCTTTTTACCGTTTGGTGTGCTTCAAACTAGTTCAAACCCTTTATTGGTTCCGATTTCTTGATAACCAAACCTCGAACTATTTGACCTTCACTGGGATTATCTTTGCTTGGAAGATGTGCTTTAAAAACCATTTTCCC
>NC_081448.1:758369-772931 GCF_007210705.1 Tigriopus californicus
TTAGTATAGTTCCAAATTTGTGACGACTAATTGCACCATAATTTCAATTATGCTATGACTGTTTTACCTTCTCTGGGGGAAAAGACAGAAGTGTATTGCACTTGCGCAACATTTGATTTGCATTTTTGGCGTACTGTCTTTACATTTAAATTGGCTCCATGGTTTTTGACCCTAAAGTTCATAATTTCGACGTGATCGTCTCGTCGAACGATTTGGACTTTATCCCCTCTTAAGAGATTACTCTTAGATATTATTCCCCGACAACTTGGATTACGCCAACCATCGTTCAAAACTATATTAATCACTGGACCTTGAAAAAGTTTAACCCAAAAAAATATTCTGACTTATTTCCCTTTTCCGAATTTCTTTGTGCCTCAAGTTTCCAATTTCCCATTTTATTTTTGCCATTTTGGATATATCGAAACATACAGAGTCTACAGTCTACAGGTCGTCGATCATCAATCGCATCACTGATGTGTTCTAGATATTCCAACACGTCCGTGGTGCATGACTTAAGCTCCTGAGACCGGTTCTTTGAATCACGTCTAACTAATTTGACACTTAAATTAATGCACTAGTACACGACCATAATTCGCTAGCAAAACTAGACGGCAAGAGTTAGCGCTCACCCTCCTAATTCGCCGCAAAACTGAAAATGATAGAGCCATGGCAAATTCTCTGGATTTTGCTTTTCAACTTTCACTGAAAAAAATCAATTTTATCGAACGAAAAGATACCTGTTGCAATAGATTTTTATTTATTGATGTTGTACATACAGATAAAGTTTGAAGATTCTGCATATCCGAGCTTTGAAGAAAATTTATTTTCACATGACCTTTGCATTTTCCTATGTTTTGATGGTTTTGAGCCTTACTTTTGATCTCAAATATTGTCTTCCGCTCTTAATTCAAAATGACAGTTAGAACACACTTAATGGCACATAAGACTAAAAGTGCCGCCAAGCAAAACTCAGGTTTTACGAGTTGCACCTTCAGTAGAAATTCTATGGACGTATGTAAGCCGGCTCCTTAGCTATTGCAAGTTGAAAGTTCTTGTTTTTGTCAAATTGGCCACATTTTAAAAATGCAATGGATAGTTGCATGAATGTGTTTCATAGGCCCAATGCAATTTCATGAAAATCAATGTTTTTATTTTCTATTTTAAGAAAATGATATGATCAAATTTGCACCAACTTTCAGTCACACTTCAAGTTGAAAAACCCAATTACTTAATAGAACACCCGAATTATCTTAGCATACAATAATGAAAAAGTCTTAGAATAAATTACATCTTTTCCAAAAAAAATTCTAAAGGAAAAAAATGGCTTATATGAGATTATGAGGTCAAAGAAGTATGTAATATGTTAATTTGTTATTGTTGAGGTACCATTAGGGCAGTTTGCCTAGTTTTGACAAAAACTGGAACATTCAACTTGCAATAGCTAAGTAGCTAGTTTATATGCATCCATGAAATTTCTAATGAATGTGCAAAAAATGTAGCTAATGGTTTCTCTTTTCTGCACTTGTAGCCTAATGTGCCATTGAGTGTGTTTTAAGAGACATTTTACACTTTTTTGATCAACATCTGCCTGTTTTTAAAACAGAAATTGAAATCCTTGATTTACTGATGTTTGGGGTGGAATATTTCCACGAGCGAGGAAAAGAGAGAAGGAGATAAACAGTTGACTTACCGATCCCAGCCTGTCTATTCCCAGTGCTTGTCTTACGTAGCATGGCGCAGTCGCAGTGAATAGAACAATACGCCCAACGCCCAAGACGCTACGCTCATGAGGCTGCTTGTAGCTGGTCACTGAATCGCCCACATTAGGATAATGGAAGCGGATTTTGTGGACAAACCGCTCATGACGCAGCTCAATCAGCAATTAGTGGGTTCATCACAAGCTGCCACCAACAAAATGGAGCTTGCAAAGCCAAATTCCAAAGGCTAATCAAATACTCATCAGAGAAGGCGAACTGCTACGCCGAGGCCGCCATCAAGGCCACTTGACTCGCAACGACAAAACTTCTGAATTCTTTTGATGCAATGATAGCAAATAGCCCAGAAGAGAGATGGAAGGAGTATGCGGACAAGATAGCCGTCTATGACGGTGCACTCAGAGCCGAGGAGGATGAATTTGCTCAGGGAACCCAGATCTATGAGGATATGTGCGCAACACGGCGGTGTGACGACTCGGCCGCAGAGGCCGCAGCGGCGGCCAAGGCTACCGTGGAAGCCCAAACGACGGCCATTGCAAGCAACCCCGCGGTGTCCACTACACTCAACGCTAACGCAACACCCACACCAGCTGCACCCCCACACCCATGGAAACTCGTGTTGAAGACACTACGGTTGCACCAGACAAATTAGAATGGTCCTTCACGCCCGAGGAGTTCAAGACTTAGCTAGAGAAGTTGCAAGACTACTTCAGGAACCAAGAGTGCCCAAAAACAGTTCTTTGTAGTCAGGGAATACTTGTCGTTAGAAGTGATAACTAGAGTAAATCAAATCGCAAGATGGGAGGGGAGAATGAAACCATTGCCCACGCATTTGAACAAGGAGGGGTCATTGAGATCCTTGTAATGGAATTCGACCACAGATATCCCTTATTTTCAAAGAGGATGATTTGGGCCGACTTCAAAGCTACAGAAGGGACCAACTTTGAACAGTGGATTGACGAACTCTGCAAAAATGAAATGGCAGCTGTCGAGAGAATGTTTGCCAAAGACTATCTGATCTTCAAGGCAATATCTAGCTGCCCGAACACCAGATTAAAAGAGAAGTTAAGAGACCTAGATCAAGAAGACCTGCAATTCAGTGATATCACTAAGATGGTGACAAAATTCGCAAGCAATGTTGTGAAAAAGTCATCACAGGGTTTGGCTGCACCAGTCAATGCCGTCAAAGGCAACATGAAGAAAGGAAGCAGGGAGGGAACCATAACACAATTGTGATCAGCGGGAAACACCTTACACCTGTAGATCTTTTGAAGGCTGGAGTTTGCTTTGCGTGCGGGCAACCAAACCACACCTCAGACCAGTGCAAGAAAAAGGACTCACTCATCTATTCCAAGTGCAACAGGGAAGGCCACGTGAAGGCAACGTGCGTAGTGGAACACAACCAGACAAAAGATCACAATCAATCCAAGGACAACAACGGCCAAGCACGCCAGGTGGCGGCGACGTTGCAAGAAGATTGACTATCAACAAGCACCGACTCTCCCACAGCGACAAGGAGCACCCCTCAACTTTCACGCAAGCTTCAATTACTTGATTTCTCAAAGTCATTTTTCGACAGCCATTCACTGGCGGACACAGGTGCATCAATATTCCTACTCCCACTTTTGAAGGTGGAGAAGCACGACCTCAAAGGCCAAATTCACAAAAATACGTGCTTGGGATCTAACTGATTGAAGTTATTCAAGACAAGCATTTGGAGGTAATTTAGAGACCAAACTGGGCTTTCAACTAGAATGTAGACACATCTCTCTGTGTCAGGTTTGCCAAAGCTGAGGCTGGTTCTTTGAGTTCTAGTTCATGCCTTCATGGATATCCTAGCTCACCATTAGTTAGCGGTGACTCAGTTCATGAACTTTGTTGCGTTCTTTGAATCATGGCTAATTCATGTTCTGTTGGCGGTGAATTAGTCACTGAACTTTCCATAATCAGCTCAAATGAAATAGAGTTCAATCAACATCAATTGCTAGTGCTGGCACCGGAGGCCGGTTCTCTCAATCACGTCTAGCTCAAGCACTAATTCGTAGACTAGTTTACGGTGACTTAGTTCACGACCTTTTTGCGTTCTTTGAATCCCTGCTAATTCATATTTAGTTACCGGCAAATAAACTGAGTCACCGCTAACCAACGGTGAGCTAGTACATCAATTACTGCATGAACTGGACGTGATTCAAAGAAACGGCCTCTGAAATCATATTGAGTTTGGGTAGGTTCTCATTGCCTTCCAGATGGGCGCCAATGAAGTCCAAGATCGTTTTTAGTATCTCACAGACTATTTTTTCCATAAATTTAGCACAAATTTCCATCCTTCCCCGCTTTGGGCACAATCTGGTCTTTGATGGACCATTTGGAAATGATTCATAAGGCCAGGCTGATTTGGTTCTTTACTTTGAAGAGGACTTGGGGAAGAATGCCATCCGGGCCATGAGTAGATTTCTTTTTAATCCACAAGATTGCACCCTTAACCTGCTTTGGAGTTAATTGAATTTCTATTAATGGTGTACAGTCGTTGAGGTATGAGGGTTTTTGATTTTTGAAGTGGTGACAGGCGGTGCGAAAACAGAGGAGAAGAACCGGCTGAGAACCTCACTCTACAATTGGTCTGAATTTACTGCATTACCAGTCGAGTCACACAACTACTCAATTTGTTTAGTATTGCTTATTTTTTACCTCCAGTATGAATTGAGACGTTTTTCATTTCCTCCATATGGGAGGCTATTTCACAGTCTCTTTGCACTTTGAATTCTTGTTCAATTGTTCTTGATAAAAGCCCCAACCTCTCCTTGAGCTATACTGATTGTTAAGTATAGCTCAATATATGTTGTTGTGATTGGTAAGCCTAAGCAGGGTGTGTGACATCCATTGAGGTCGATTTCTAGCTGGTTTACGTGCTCTCATAGGAATAGCTACTGAGGCCGCAGCGTTAAGTTCATGTAGAAATGAGGCCAGAGGCTGGTTCTTTGAATCGCGTCTAGTTCATGCACTAATTCATGTACGAGTTCACCGTTAGTAGCCGTGACTTAGTTCACGAACTTTTTCGCGTTCTTTGAAACATTGCTAATTCATGTTCTGTTGGTGGTGAATTTGTCACTGACCTATTGGCTCAAGAGTTGCATTGAATTTTCCAGCCAAATTCGTGGGAAAAACAGGATACTAAATCAAAATACGATCTTAACCTAGGGTGACCAGATTTGTGGGAAAATTGGCTGAAACGGGAATGTTTTCCGAAAACCGTCGAAATTAGGTACCTTTGTTTGATATAGAGATTTTAAGAAATCTTGTTTGTATGTTCGAAAACGGAACATTTGTAAGGTATTCTACAAAAAGCTTGGGATATTCGACATTGTTTTGTTCCATGCTTTAATAGCACATAGGTTTGCGGCCAGCCATCTAGTTAGAATCGTGATTTTTCAATAACTCCCTCATCTTGCAAAATATGTATAGGTGTTTTCATAAGCAATATATTTGTCTTGGCTCTCTCAAGGGCAGTCGTTCATTAAAACGCTGAACAAAATCTTCTCAGTCGCATCGTTCACAACACTCATCATAAAAGTTCTCTGAAATTTTCCTTATTCGGAAGTAACCATTTGCCAAAGCGCTGGAGTGTGGCTCAAAGGCCACCAATTCACTCAACTCTTGGAATATGTATGGCCATATGGAAATGTATTTTCTTAATGACATATTAGGGACATAAGCATAAACAGTCCAATTTTTAATTTTTCACTTTAATTGATAATTATGATGATAATGTGTTTTTAATGTTCAATTCCAATTCTGTTTGAAATGCATGAAAATCAAGCACAGGAAAATTAGCCATGGTTCTTGGCATTTCAGTTTAGCGGCAAATTAGGCGGTCTATTCTTGCCCTATAGTTCATGTCTTGTTTAGCCAATGTAATAGTGCATGATTTGGTCGCGACCAAATCTAGACATGATTCAAACCCTACTAGCTGCCCGCTTCCCCGGATTGGCCAAGCATAGAGATCTCCTGCCCTAGTTCCAATTTGGTTTCCGGAGAAGCCGCTCAACCACCACGGCAGCCACTCTCCTCTATGAAATTGGGCATTCCAACATCAGCAACAAGAGGAGAGTGTATGGATGCTTTGTGGATTTCTCCAAAGCATTCGACAGGGTGGACCGAACGCGGTTATTCCTCAAACTCCAACTGTGGGGAGTTCCGCGTTCAATCTGTGTCCTGCTGTCCAACATCTATGCGGGACTCAGATGCTCCATTCGTTCTGGTGAGGACCTATCCCCCTGCTACTTCACTTCCATTGGCCTTCCGCAGGGGGATCCACTATCGCCAATTCTTTTCAATCTCTATGTATCTGACCTGCCCGAAGCCCTCACACACCAAGGCCCCTCCATCAACCATTTTACTACTCAATATATTCAATATGCAGACGACCTGGTTCTCTTGGCTAATTCAGCCGTGGAATTGCAAAATGCCATCAATGCACTCCACGGTTATTGCCAAGAGAACGGCCTTCAAGTCAACACCATCAAGACGAAGGCCATGGTTTTCCATAAAGGTCGTCTGCCTCCCACCTCCTTCCATATTAACAATAGTCCGATTGAAATCGTCAATAGTTTTAACTATGTCGGTTTCACCTTCTCCACCCAACTCTCATTCACCAATCACCTCAAATCCACAATAACTAAGGCCAGGGCCAGGATCGGATACATATGCAATAGACTTCCCATGAAGAATCTTCCCCTCCCAATAGTCCTTCAACTCTTCCGGATCTACGTCACCCCAATTTTCCTCTACGGCCTACACCTTTGGCTTCCCAACTCCGCCCAATCCGCCCTCAAATCCGCCGATGCCACCTACACCAAGTTCCTCAAGCGATACCTCTGCGTGCCCCAATATGCCAACAATGCATGGACACATTTTCTATGTGAAACCGAGCCCCTTACCATCGGGCTGGCAAGGTTAGTGTCCAACAGTGTTGGGAACCTGACCTTTCCGGAGGTGATGTCCGGGCACAAGTTATCATTTCCGGTCAAGGACTTGCTAACACCCTATCGTCCTTGGCCCGACATCCCTTCAGAGTATTGGTGGTCACGCACCTTTGTTCGGCTCCCAGCCAAATGCCATCAGCGACGGGATTTGATAAAGAATCTGTTCAATCTGGCCCATCCACTCTATTGCAATAACCAAGATTTTCATCACTTACCTCTACCTACCTGTCTTTTTACTATTTGTAACTCACCTCTTACCTTTTTTCATGTGCATTGAACCAATTCTAGTCATACTCATTGTGATATCACTTTCTAGTCAACTATTTTATTGACTTTACCTTCTTGACATTTTTCTTGTTTTATCAACAAACCTTTGTATAATGTATCTACATCAGATTTTATTTATTTTATAGTTATTTTTACGCCATGACATGACCAAGAGTCGCAATAATAAAAGATTTTAAGATCAAAGAACGCAAAAGTGGGGCTGTGGACTAATTCGTGGACTAATTCATGTGTCAATTGAGTTAGACGCGACTCAAAGGAACCGGCCTCAGACGGCTTTGGCCAATTCACCAGACATTGCCGCATCCCAATCAGCCAAAGATAGAAGGTGTGCCAGCTTGGTAAAGTCAGCCCTTTTTAGGTCTGAAATAAACTCTAGGGAGGTTGGAGTTTTCGGTCAAGAAATGTTAGAGCTGATTATGGTTTTGCCTTACTCATTTTCACATGTTTGAATATTTTTAGCCGTTTTGTCATTTGGGTCCTTATCTGAAACCTTCTAAACTTGTTCTTCCTTATTTGGAACATTTACCCTTATTAACTTTGGTGCTACACGATTAGATACAGAATTAAATCCTCAGTCAGAAGCTTTGGGCGTTTTTTTTTCTTTTGGTTTTGGATTCTTACCACCTTTACAAGTGGTGCAAGGAAGAAGGATTATAATTTGGGTTATTGCTACCACTTAAACTTTATGCAATACTTGGTCTAGCAACAAATTGTATATCAAAATCATTTTTATGTTTTCTATTCGGGAAAGTCACATTTAATCACTGATTGGACCAATTTTGAGGGGTCATGTTTACGGTATGGAGCTCATAACTTTGTCGAGTCACTTCTTTCACAATAAGCAAAAATTACATAAGTTATGGTCAGCACATCTTAAGTCCCCAGATTAACCTCATCATTTGGCCTATGGCACTCATGAACATTCATTGAAAGTTCAAGTTGTTCGATTAGTTTAGCCAAATTTCTGCTTTAAATATAAAAAAGTTGGCTCTTTAATGCCAAACCTGAGAGATGGCTCAAACCAAAACGGGCCTAACCTTAGATTCCTAAGGAACTGCGCCGATAAATTGCTGACGTTCCGGGCCATTTCTCTGCTTTTTATCATCAATTTAGTTGATGATACATTAAAATTAGGTACTCTGGAGACCTTCAAGAAATCACATCAGCTTTCATATCAGGATCTATGATTGGTCCGATTGTCGATTAGTAACTCATCTTGAATTACTGGTGATCCCATTCCCAGTCGCGGTGAAGACGTGCGTAACATCACCCGAAGTTCTTACAACGAGATTTCACTGCATGGACAAACGATAAAAACAGTTTTTTTCGAGTTGGCTCCGTCTATTGCCCAAAAGCAATCCGACGATTATTAGGGGATAATGATAAAGATATGGTTATTGTAATAACTGCGTTATGGTGGGAGCACAATCAAAGCCCACTCAATTCACTTTAACAGTTGAAGTGGATTAAACTCAACGTCGACGGCGAGACATTTTGTGCTTTATAATGAATAATTTTGCAAATGTATGTATTATACAGGTCGCTTTAATAATACTGATAAGGAGGGGTAAGTTGCTTTTTCACTCACGATAATCTAAGGGTGTCAGTCTGGGTGGGGTAGCAGATGAATCTTTTTGTTACACTATTCTCTTTCTACTTTGCTGCCAGTGGTCCAATTCCAATTCTACAAGGTCCAAGTTTCCCTGTATTATTTACATCACATAAAAACTTGCTGCCTTTTAGATGAGCTAACCTACGGTCCATGGGAGGTAACCATAAATGACATTTGTGATATGAAGTGGAAATTTATCGTTTGTGGGACACACTTCATCAAATGCCCACTAAATACAACGGTAAAATGATGCTTGTGGCATGGAGCGGAAATTTCCCCCTATTTTAACACCGCTTATCAGATGGCTCGTAAAAAAGTACGTAAATGGTTCAAAATAAAAAACACCCTGAGAGATGCTACGTTTAAACACGAGCTTATTGAAATATAAACTGCTTCCCAATGAATCAGCTTACTTTGGATTAGAACAGCTCTTAGTCAGTTTTCGAAATAAAGTAAAAAAATATGAAAATTGCACTACAACTCTCTTCAATGGAACGCAGGTCGCTTTTTTTAGATTTGCAAAGTGATTTTTCTCAAAGTTATGTTCTCAAAAGCTTATATGGCTGACCAAGGGCAAGCCGAAAATTTAAACTTTATCTAGCGATTATCAAATAACTTTGCCAACGCCTCCCTAGCACCCTAAATCTGGGTTTATACTGAAATTTGGCTAAGTTCAGGTATTGAACAAGATCTTGCGATCCTAAAAAGCATTACTTCTGAATAAAGTAAATGGTTCAGGAGATAGGAATTTTTGCTTCCGTTCGCAGTCCACAAACTTACTAGAAGTGCTAGGGCTGAGGCGAGTCGGGCAAAATCCCTTGATTTTCTAACAACTTGCCTGGCTCGTCAAGTCCGGACTCGAATCCTTTGCGGGACTCTAGTGCAAGAAAAAAAACCATCTGCTTTTACTTCCCCAAACATGGCTAATGCAATTGATGTAGCTTTTTAACTTTTAGACGCTAACCACTTGCATAGACGGAGAGCCAATCTGATACGTACTACGGCATTCCTTATCGAGACTACAAAGAACGGCTTGCACCTCACATGACCATTTCAAGAAGGACTTAAACTCGTTTACCAAAGATATTCAATGTAAGAACATGCAAATTTACCATGACGAGTCCGGCCAATTTATGCAAATTTAAGTAAAAGACCCGAGTGTCTCGCACTCGAGTCCGGGCTCGCCCTATCACTAGTAAGTAGAGAACCATTGAACTTTCCTGAAGAAAGTCAGAAAAAGGGAAGAAGTGTCGAATGAACGTAATGAAGATAACTGATTCAAACTGGATTTACTCATATCTTGTCGGTTACCAACTTGTTTTGCGACTGATGTCACCATTAATTTACAGGACAAGTGATTGATCTCATGGGGGATATTCGTCAAATGTATCAATGATTATGAAATTATCTCTTGATTTAAATTGCAGAGTGAGCAAAGGTAGAAGGCAAGCAACGTGATTGATTCCTCAATCCCTCACAGCTTGTTTGTACTTGTGAGCTCATTGAGCTAGAATCTGCTGACTTTGCTAACATTCGTATGTACTTTTCGTATATTAATTAGTGATCTATCATTGGCCGAAAATCGAGTTGCGTTGTGCTGCGTGACTGACATCCGAAGATCATGTGGAGAACATGAGGAGACTCCTGAGCCATCCTCAAACAATAATTGTCTCTAGGTTCGGAGATAGTCTCCAACTGTCTGCCGTTATAAATTGAACATACTCATCTTGTCTTGTCACTTTCCCTCGAATTCCCACCCTTCACACAAGGAGAGAGCTTCTTCTGTTTTAGTGATAAAAGGACACGAACACATTCACCAAGTGGATTCGTTTCCTCAAGAGCAGAGAGGTCTTCTTGCTCGTCAGTCCATTTAGGTGACTAGACATCCACACACCTTGATCATGGGGGACCCTACCTTGCTCTCCACGACATCCTCCGATGCCTCGTCAACCAAAAGCACAAAATCTTCATCACCATGGATAACCACTCTCAAGCTCTTGGCAGTCCTTGCTTTGTTATACATTTTCATATGTTCCTTGGATCTCCTCTCAGTCGCTTTCCAGCTTTTAGCTGGAAAAGGTGCAGGTAAAGAATCCTTTTTTTGTTCAAAGGTGTCTGTCTGATATACTTTGGCCCTTTTCAAACCTGATCCAAGTTTATTGACTCTTCAGTAGAGTACAAACTGTAAAAGATAAACTTGATTCTTTACAGGCGACTTCTTGGGCAGCGGAAGCGCCATCATCGAGAATCCTATCATGGGCTTGATGATTGGGATCATGGGAACTGTTATTCTCCAGAGCAGTTCCACTTTCACCTCGATCGTTATTTCCATGGTGGGTGGAGATGGTAAGTGGGCATCACCGTGTTTCACTTAATCTATTCTCCAAGTTTGACTTATGAGGCCTCCATCTATGTCTAGTACTTCAACCGGACCAAGCCGTTTTCATCATCATGGGTGCAAATATTGGCACTTCGGTCACCAATACCATCGTGTCCTTGACTCAAGCCGCAGATCGTGCTCAATTTGAGAGAGCCTTCTCGGCTGCCACTGTTCACGATATGTTCAATTGGTGCGCAGTCATTGTTCTCCTTATTTTGGAGGTAAGACTGTACGACCAACAAACATGTCGGTTCACAAACATGTCTTCCTAATGTGTTCCCTATGTCTTCTTTGAAGGTTTCCTTTCACATTTTGGACAAGTTGTCTAAGATGTTGGCAGATGCTCTGGCAGGCACGGATGGCAAGAAAATCAAGATTCTTCAGTACATCACCGAACCGCTCACACACTTGATTGTTAGGGTAAGTGATCATGGAAACTCAAGACGGAATATCTGATTTTTCATCTCCCAAAAATCTCAATTCAACGTGGTTTTCATTGTGTAGATAGAAGAAGATGTCCTGGACCTTTGGGCTCAAGGCAATTGTCAGAATTGCACCCTCCTCAAAGTATATTGTCCCCCTCCCGAGGAATACAACTACACGATGTTGCCTTTGACACCCGATCTTGGTTTTGAGGAATGCCAACATTTTTTCAATCTATTCGACCACGTACAGGATTGGGTAGCTGGATTAGTGCTGCTGATCTTCTCTTTGGCCATTTTATGTGGTGCTCTTTTATTGATGGTGAAACTCCTCAACTCGGTTCTCAGTGGTAAGTGAATATTGAAGACTGATCACATCACCTTAAGAAACATCCTCGTTCATAATAGACCTATTCCCTATTTCCTAGGAGCCTTATCCACCGTAATAAACAAAGTGTTGAATCCCAAGTTCAAGAGCAAAGGTGTGAACTACTTATGGGGTTATGTCAACATCTTGGTTGGAGCTGTGATGACATTTATCGTTCAGTCCAGCTCAGTTTTCACATGCACCATGACCCCATTGGTGGGTTTGGGTTTGGTGGAGGTCGACACGTGTTATCCACTCTTTTTGGGCGCGAATATCGGCACTACCACCACCAGCATCCTCGCTGCCATGGCCCAATCTGGTTCTGGGGTCCACAACGCCCTTCAAGCTTCCTTCGTTCATTTGTTCTTCAACTTATTTGGCATCGCCTTGTTTTATCCCATTCCGTTCATGAGGTTCCCTTTGCCTTTGTGCAAAGCGCTGGGACGAACCACGGCCAAATATCGGTGGTTTGCCGTTTGGTACCTAATCTTCATGTTCCTTCTCATGCCATTGGTGGTGATGGCCTTATCCTTGGTGGCCATCCTGTTCTACGTTGTTATGGGATTAGTGGTGTTAGGCCTGATTTTCATTGGCATTGTCAACTACATGCAGAACAGTCACTCAAAGAAACTTCCACGCCTATTAAGGGACTGGGAGTTCTTACCAGAGGCTCTTCACTCGCTCGAACCTTATGACAGGTTAGTTTCTGGGACCTCTTTGGGTGGGTTGAATTGTCAAATGCATCAAGTGTTTTGCTACTCTTAAATTACAGGGTAATCTCAAAATGGAGCTGTGTGGCCAAACTAAACGACAAAAACATCAGTGAAAGCCACATGAACCTCGCCACAGATCTGAAAGAGTCAAAGAACACTATTCCTGAGAAAAGTGGATTGGACAACGAGGCCATGATGGGCTTTTAGAGTTCAGCCAATGATCAAGTTCAAAATAAATCAATAATTGTTTCCTTTTTAAACAATTGTTTACCAGTGTAAGCTGAAATGGGGGAAAATGGTTTTTATAGCACATCTTCCAAGCAAAGATAATCCCAGTGAAGGTCAAATAGTTCGAGGTTTGGTTATCAAGAAATCGGAACCAATTGTGTCACGTCTAAAACTACTGACCAGTAAATTGCTGTTCTATTCCATCCACTTCTGCTGGATGCCCCAAGATATTATTGATGTTTGAATATTTTCAACCAGCAATACTCATGATAGTTTTTGATAACTGTTGCCCTTTTTGTGAAAGACAGTAACGAGTCCTTCCTTGCTTTCCAGCCACTCGTGAACACAGAGCCATGAAATAAAGTTTTTAACAGGGACGTATGCTTTCTTTTGCGTGCTTCAGAAGGAAGATTATACCTTTGTAAACCGGCCCCCACATAAGATAAGTGTTTCGAGCACACCTAAAATATGAATTGGCACCCTGAATTGAAAAATGGACTCACTAAGTAAAAAATGGCAAACCAAAAGAAAAAAGGGGAGCACACCTGAATCAAGCATACGGATAAAGGGTTTGAACTAGTTTGAAGCACACCAAACGGTAAAAAAGGCACACCTCTTTTTTCTCTGGCTCTTTCCTTGTTCAATTTGCTGCCCTCAAATATTCGCAGGGATTATGTAGGGACTTCATCAAGTAGCAGCATTTAAATCAGACTTGGACAAGCTTTTGACTGAAATTCCTGATCAACCCTACATTTTCAAAAGCTAACCAGATCAGCCAACTCTAAGTTGTTGGTCCATCAATTCCATTCCAAACGGTGGTAAGGAAGGCCGCAAAAAAGGTACAATGGAAAGTATTGCTAAAAAATTAATGGTTTAGAAATGCTTGGGCCATAGGGTTTAGCCTCCCCTAGCCAACAAAATCAGCCACCACATCGGCCACATCAAGTTCCTCAAAACTAGAGATGTAGTGGGCTGGAGCCCGCTTGAAAAGCGACAACACTTCGACACCAGAGAGAGGTTCTTTAAATCACGTATAACTCAATTGACACGTGAATTAGTCCACGAATTAGAACACGACCTCACTTTCGCGTTCTTTGAATCATGTCTAAATTTGATTGCAACCAATTCATGCACTAATTCGTTGGCTAAACCATGAAGTACGGCAGTTGCGGAGAGGAAAGCTCTCTGAAACCTCGCTAGAAGACGTTTCAGTTTTACGGTGCCTCTTAATTAAGTACTTGAACATGAAATTGGAATTCATGGAGCACTCTCACAGCGGGAATGCAGCAGTTCAGGAGGTAACGCATAGCTCTACAAATCCTCGCTAGAAGACGTTCGATCTTCGACCGAGCTTTCCACTCCACTACTGACGTACTCCATGGCTATATTAGACATGAACAAGACAGTAAGAATTCGCCGCTAAACTGAAATCCCACAACCATGGCTAATTTCCCTGTGCTTGATTTTCATGCATTATAAGATATACCTAAACTTAATAGTTTAGAGGTGCTTGGGCCATAGGGGTTAGCCTCCCCTAGCTAGCATAGCCAACCAGCACATCGGCGAAATCAAGTCCCTCAAAACTAGAGATGTAGTAGGCTGGAGTCCAGAACGAAACTCGGCATTTCAACGTCTGGGTTAGCCCAGGGCTAAGCCCAGATCGAATTGCTGAAACATATTTGATCCGAGCGACCTCGAGCTGGATTTAGGCTCTGGCCCAGTTTAACCAATACCGCAAGCTATGGGGAGGTATAGGCAAGCTCTGGCAGGTTCCTTTGTTTGCTGGTACCAGTGTCAGTGATGCAAGTTTGGAGCTTCAAACATGTTTTTGAGAAGCTGACCCTTCTTTCACATT
>NC_081448.1:772967-796003 GCF_007210705.1 Tigriopus californicus
GAGCTGGGTTTAGGCTCTGGCCCAGTTTAACCAATACCGCAAGCTATGATATAATCCAGCCTTAGCTCGGCGGGGCCATGCCTCAGCTCAGACTGAACTCGACGGGGTTCAGGTGTGGCCCAACTCAGTTTGCCAATTTTTGTCGTTATCAGACCAGAAAAAGGTAGAAAAAATCAGCAGAAAAGGTAACTAAAAGGTAGAAAAAGGGTAATTCAATAAGTCATATAAGGATGAAAAGCAGTAAAAATTGGTAAAAAAAGGTAAGAATATTGTGAACTTTCAAAATAATTTGATCAAAAAGTAAAATACTTTCTTATTTGTCGAAAAAAGTACTAAAACAAATGCATTTTTTTGTAACATGAAAATAAAAGATAGGTGTCGTGAGATTTTTGTCTATAAGACAGTTTTGGATTTGGTTTGAAGTGACCATTTTTAATCTCATCAAAATGATTGCTCTTATAAATAAGCATATTTCAAGTTTGTTTTCCATTTCTTCAAAAAAAACAAGTGAGCATGAAAATTGCCCACAAAGGTATTTTTTCCCCAAAACGACGTTTTAGGTAACTTGTCCAAACCATCACGTACTGTCTGTGTCAATTAATTTGAATGAACTTTTTCTCACTTCATAGTGTTAGAATGGGACAACAGCTTATCAAGAACTGTTACCATCACGACATGAGCAAACATGTCTAAACAACGCCCTCTCAGGAATGAGGGAAACAAACCCCTTTTCATAAGCCCACCAGGCGTTTTTGGAAGTTTGCTATGTTCACATGTATGAAACTGAATCTGCCATCTTTAACTTTCAGTATACTGACTGTCCATAATCATAGAACAAATTAACGTCTACTCTGTTTCTTTTTGCCTTTGGCTCGCTGGGCTTGGTCTTTTTTTTTAAGTATCAAACGTGGGGCATCATTAGAAATATCAGGGTGGTTGAAAAAAACTACCAATTCATTGGCTTCATGTTCACAATTTGTATCTATGTCTTACATTGGTGAAAACGTTTATATCCTCGCACGTGTTAGATATCTGGCAAGAAGCCTCGTTGGTTTATAATTGTGTTAAAGATTGAATTAATGCTTCCGTCTAACGCAATGCCACATTTTCATAATCACGCAACTAAAGCACCAAAATCGGACTCGAAAAGTCCGTTTGAGTCTAGTCACCATGTGAAAAGTAGGAATCAGAGTAGACATTGTGCATGACAGCTTAAGGTCTCTTCCAATCAACACTTGGTTGCTGTGCAGTTCCCATATTAATAATTTTATACACCAAACCATCTTTCGGATATTTCCGCCACTTCATCTCAGTCAACATTAATTACTGCTTCATCCTCAGGAATGACCCCATGTTTGCCCATTTGAGCTGTCACAGCAGCCATTCATACAGTAATCTAAATAGTGCAAAGAAGCAACAAAATAACACCATCAGCCTGATGCAAGATGATGTGGGCATAAGGCACGGAGACGCTCCAACCCAGTCCAGGATTATGAGCAAATACTTCAAATTAGTTTTCAGTTCATCAAATGCTCAACAAACCATCCAAAACAGAAGCCACTTTGAAGAGAACCTTGAACCAATTAATGTAACCACTACCGAGATCATCGAAGGAATCAAAAAGTTAAATGGGAAACATCTCCACTGCCTGATGGAATCTCGACAGCATTCATCTAGATGACGGATTCCTCTTTGCTCATACCACTACAGCATTTGTTCCAAACAAGCAGAAACACGAGGCTTGTCCCCAAATCCTGGCTACAAGCCAATGTCTCTCCCATACACAAAGCCGGATCCAAGGAGCTACCACAAAACTACAGACCTATCTCCCTCTCAAGCACAATCTCTAAACTACTAGAAGGTGTCATAAAACAACATATGCTTGAACTATTGCAACAGAATGACGACATCCCAGGTACACAACATGGCTTTCTATCATGGGGAAGCAGCGCCACAAACCTGGTTCAGTTCTTTGAGGAAATAACCGCGGCTGTAGATGAGGGAGTACCCGTTGATGTTGGATATTTCGAGTTCCAAAGGGCCTTCAATCTAGTGCCGCATGAGAATTTACTCCACAAGCTGTATACCTTGGGAATTCCCGGACTACTGTTGGGATGGATTTCCTGTTGGATAACAGGTCGAAAGCAAAAAGTGGTGCTGAACGGGCACAAGACGGAATGGGAGGATGTCGTGAGTGGCGTAGTTCAAGGGAGTGTACTTGGACCGATCCTCTTTCTTGCTTACATTGCGGATCTTCCATAGTCAATTCAGCGCCATCTATAAGGAGAAGCCAATTTAACCTTTCAAGCTGATATAAATGGGCTTGTATGTTGGGCAGTGGTGTGTTCTTGTATTATATAGATAGATAGACTTATTTCAGGAACACTTTGATCATGATTGGATAATGTCGGCATTTAATCTTTGAGATAGTATCTCGATGTATCAAAAATTTCATGAGCATGTCATTCCTCAGAGTCTGGGTAAGCAAAAGCTTGTTTTCACCAAGACATGGGCAAATTAAAGAAGATATGACATAGATAGTCAATAATGTTAAAGAGGCCAAGCTGCAACACTACAGCGTGAGTTGGAGGAAATACAAAATAAAATTGATAGGCTTGTAGGAAATTATCACATCAGTTCGAATTTAGAAGAATAGAAGGGACCAAGAAAAAAGATATAGAAGGAAAAACAGGAAAAACAGAGCAAAGCAAATATTTTCAGTGTTAATTTGTTATGTTTAAGAATTGTATTTGGTGCATGGAGTGTTTTGATGAGATTGAGCGGCTGATAATCGTAATATAAGAAAAAAATAAAAATCAGTTCTTAGGATTTTTGTTGGCATACATAGCAATTCTTGAGTTTGCAAGGAGCAGTAAAGTACTTTAGCAAGAGATAATCTCTAATTGTTTGGATGAATTTGATTCTGATTAGATTGATATCTGGAGGGTTGAAATTATTCCACTCGTTTGGAAAAGCAAAGTTCGTTAGTCTTTGTAAAAGTCCCGACTTGGCAGCTGGAATAATTGATCTCCAACCGCCAAGCCGAGGATGATTTTTCCATTTGAAAATATTGATACATGGTGGGAGTTCTTGCAAACACGACTGGCTCATCATTTGAACGATTTTCAGCGTGCGCAAATCTTGCAATTTTAAAAACTTGGACTCATGACACAAAGATTCAGTGTGAGAAAACCACCTTGCATGAGCGTATTGCTCTTTTCTGGAGTTTGGACAAGATCTTCAGTTTCGTACTTTGGCCGTAAAATTCAATACCGCACTCCAAGACACCTCGGATAAGTCCATTATAAAGTTGTTTCTTTACAGTTTTCGGCACTGACTTGCGAATTCTGTTCAGACTGAAAATATTTTTTCGAATTTTGTTTGCTACACTCTCAAAGTGACAGTGCCAGTTCAGTTTGCTATCGTGTTGCATTCCCAGAAGTTGGAGTTTTCATTGGAAGTGGTGGAACCCACCTCCTCTAACCTACATCCATTTATATTCATTTTGAAGTTAAAATTACAATTTTTTGCTTGATAACAATGAATTTAGATTTATCTATGTTTAAAGTTAATTTATTTGTTTCTAACCTTTGGAAGATACGTTCCAGTTGAACATTTGTTTTCTCCTCTAGTTTATCAGGTTGGCTTTCAAAACATTGAAGCGTCGTATCGTCAGCAAACATAATGCATTTCAAATTGCTATGCTGAGGTATGTCGTTTATATAGATCAGAAATATAAGAGAGGTCCAAGGATGTTGCCTTGGGGAACCCCACATTTGACTTTCAGTTTCAAGGACCTAACATTATTTACCTCGACATACTGGTACCTCTCAGAAAGGTAGTTTTGGAACCAAACTATGGACCTACCGCGGAATCCGTAATACTCCAGTTTTTTTTTCAATATACCATAATCAACCCAATCAAAACCTTTTTTAAGGTCCAGAAATGTAGTAAGTGCCATTTTGTCGCAGATATTTGCAGGAACATTTTGTAGAATTTTTTTAGCTGCATGCATAGTGTTATGTTCCTTTCTAAAATCGAACTGTTCAGAGTAAAGGAGAACCTCTACTTCTAAAAAGTTATGCATTTGTTTATGAACAATTTTCTCTAAAACCTTGGAGAAAACTTGGCAAAAGACTTATACGACGAGAGTTACCAGGTAATGATTTGTCACCTGATTTGAAAAATGGAATGACTTTTGCAGCTCTCCATTCTGTTGGTATGTATCCGGACACAAAAGATATGTTCACTAACCTCGCCAACGGCACTATTAAAGCTGGAGCTATATGTTTTAGAATTTGGTTTGATAGACCGTCCATTCCTGAACTGTTTTTCGACTTGAGCTAATTTATCACCGCCTTTATTTCTTTACATTTTGCCCATTTGAAAAAAAAAATTCCCGACTTTTTGGGTCCTAAGCCGCCATTGAGATCTGCGTTATGAGAGGGAAAATTTCCTTTTAAAGTTAAATTTATGTTTGCAAAATAGTTGTTGAATATTGTCCCAACTTCTTTTGGATCAGATGTGATTTGGTCTTCTTTGTTTGATTTGAGATTAAAAGAAACTGTCTGTGACTTTGTCGTGTTACCCATTAGTTCATTTGCACCCTTCCAGAGGGTCTTCAATTTTTTTTGATTCACTTTAAAAAAGTTCTTCCAATGTATCTCTTTGGCTAACCGCATTAGCTTGTAATATAATTTAGCATAACTATCATAGGCGTTTTTTGACTCTATATTAGGATGTTTTCTGAATTTCTTTTATAGTTTATGTAGTTGTGTAATAGGATCTTTCTGTTTTCGTGACGTCATCAGTCCCAATGTCATCCAAGCATTTTGTTTTGTGTTCCGTTTATTACATCGTCTTTTTACTATTGGACAAGCTATATCAAATGTCTGAGAAAACGTTGTCTCAAAATTGCTGAATGCGTGCTTGGGGTTTTCCATATCTAACACCCAGTCTTTGACTTGCAATAAATCTCGTAACAGTTAGTGAAAATATTGTCTACTAAAGTGCGGGAGTGTGCAATAATCCTTGTCGCATCATTGATCAGGGGTGATAAACTAAACTTTCCTAACAGTCCAATGAGGCCTGTAAGAGTCTTAGATGTTTTCAGCAAATAAATGTTCGGATCTCCACAAAAAAAGACTGATTTTCCTCCAGTGTTTACTAAAATATCATTTAGTTTGTGGAAAGCTCGATGAAAGTCAGCGTGTGGTGGTATGTACACAGAGAGGAAGACTCTTTTTCCTAATTCAATTCCTATTACCTCACAATCTTCATCCATTAGTTCAAGGTTTTTAGGTTGGCTATATTTGTGGTTTGATTTAATCATAAATCCCACTCCACCTCCACGTCTCCCGTCTGGAGGTTCAATTCCTATCAAGTCGTATCCATTGAATTTCAGTTGAATCCTAAAGAATTGCCACATTTCCTGCATCGCCAAAATCTCTGGTGCTTGTTCAAGAACAAGGTCTCTGATCTTTTCTTCATTGGCAATAATAGACCTCACATTTAGAGACACTAGCCATGCCAAGTTCATGCTCTTCAAAGTGTTTACATATCCTAAATCTTATCAGATCTTCATCGTCTAAACCTAACTCTGCGCCAAGTATAAATACATCCCATCCAAATTGGAGGTCTCGCAATTTTAAAGTGCTTAGAAGTTGACACCACTTTTTTGTAAAGGATAGATCATGCACAGTATTGACAGGGTGTTTAAAACGGCTCTCTTTAGCTTCATTTCAACGTGACCACTAGTATAAAATGAGATTTCAAATTGAACAGTCAGCAAAATTTGTTAATGCTTGGGAGCAAGATTTAAGATTAATGGATATTTGTTGGAAGACATGCTTATGGAAACTAAAAACTCCACGGACAAAAGAAGGACAATGACCAGCACAAGGGAACAAAACTTTATACTTTCTTTGAATAAGTCGATTCGCCCTTCTCTCTGACCAGTAGCAATGGTCCACGAAACCCCAATACCAGCTTTGTTCTGTTTCCAGGAGCCTCCTTCCTCAAATTGTACGCCTCTGTGTCGAGACGAAGAGGGTCCTTGGCAAAGCACGTTGGTATGTAATCACCAACATGTAGCCCCTTTTTGGCCAACCCTCCACGAGCCAGGCACCTGAAGAACTCTTTTTTATCCATCTGGTTGTAGAACTCCACCGACGAAACGGCCCTTACTGGATCTTTGACTTTCGTCTTTTCACCAGGACTCTTTGCCAAGAAAGGCTTAGAGTACTTGATTGGACGTTCATAACCAACATCTTTCATCACTTCGGACAACTCTTTCGTATCCCCAGATTTAAGGCCTTTGATCACAATTTTGTTCCTTGCTTTTCTTATCTCTTGTTGTTTTTTCAATAAGTCAGTCCTCTCGGACGTCTCTTCTATTTACTTCAACATCACCAAAGACGTCTTCAACAGTCGAACCAATGTCCTTGGCAAGTTATTCCAGTTCTTAAAGGCACTGGATTGCCTCCTCCTTGGTTTCTGTTTGGGTTTCTCCCATCTCCACCGATATAACTCTTGATTCCTTTCGAGGTGCAAGGATTTCATCCAAACCAAGGAAACTAAAGCTCTTTAGAGTCCGAGGTCCAACATGCTCGCAAACTTAGTAAGCAATATCTTGCTAATCCGAGTTGTTTTTTTCATTTTGCTGTTTCTTGGCTCAGGATGACTCAGTTTTAAATAGAGAGCTTTGTTTCGCACGTCTGCACTCTTTGAGATCTGATTACTGTATTGCATGTACTTGCGCATATGCAGCTGTCCTGCTCTCTCTTTCTGTATTGCTCTCTCTATATCTCTCTGCCTTTCTCTCTCCTAATCTTGATCTTGAATAGAACGTCCGTGAAGATACAACCTTCCGTGTATATTGCACTAGGGGTGTGTCTTTAGGGACGTAACATGGCGCAGTCGGCAGGATGAGGCAAACCGTGAATTGTGGAAGATGCCCACACTTTATCGTCGAGAATGCCTACCCTTTATCGTGGAGAATGTCCACCGTGAATTGTGGATGATGCCCCCACTGTATTGTGGATGATGCCCACCCTGTTTTGTGGAGAATGGCCACCGTGAATTGTGGATGATGCCCACACTGTATCCTGGAGGATGCCCACCCTGTATTGTCGAGAATGCCCACCGTCAATTGTGGATGATGTCCAACCTGTATTGTGGATGATGCCCACCATGAATTGTGGATGATGCCCACCCTGTTTTGTGGATGATGCCCACCTTGTACCATGGAGGATACTCACCCTCTCTTGCCCTTTTACTCTTGCAATTACCAACCATGGCTTCCAATTCTGTGGACTTGGATTGTTCCAATCAAAACACTGGTCTTCTTATCAACTTTTTCTACACCTTGAGTCATCATCATGTTTCGTCAATTATTGTCTAGGAAGATATTTGATACCTCTTACTGGCTAACTCCACTTTCGTGATGAAGAAACGAGTTGTCCAGTTCTTCAAGAAACAACATTTTGTGCATAACTTACTAATTCGGCAAATCCAGCGATTCTATTTCTTCCCCAATACTTATTCAAACTTATGAGAAAGAGGATACTTCCATCTGTGAGGGGAGATGGTGTGTGCATGTATTGCATGTACATGTGCTTATGCAACCGTCCTGCTCTCTCTCTATATCTCTCTCCTAATTTTGATCATGGATTAGGGGCGTGTCCCTAGGGACGTAACAGGCAGAGAGAAATGAAATAAATTTCAACGCAAGTAAATATAAGGTTCTCCACTTCTACTCAAAAAACGGAAGGTACAGTTATAGGATCGGAAAAACGCAAATCCAATTAGTTCACCAACATAAAAATCTTGGCATATTCATCCAAGAAAACCTGAAGCCATTCGCACGATCGCAACAATTGTCAGAAAAGCAAACTCAGTGTTGGGACAAGTGAGAAGAACCTGTTCGGTGCGAACAAGATCAGTTCAAGTGGAACTTTACAGAGCTTTCATTCGACAGCATCTTGAATTTGCTCTGGCGTTTTGGAATCCGTGGTTGAGGAAAGATGTTAACCTTTTCGAAGGTGTCCAGAAGAGAGCATTAAGGATGATCCCTAGGCTTGCCGGATCGTACGAGGATAAACTAAAACAGGTGGGACTAACCACGCAGAGGAAAGAAGGGACAGAGGAGATGCTATTGAGATATTCTAAGTCATGCATGGATTAGAACACGACGACGCTGCCACTCTCTTTCCCCCAATGGACCACCAATATGATACCAGAGGAATCTCAAACATGAGACTGGTGGTGCCCAAAGCACGGATCGATGTTAGGAAATATTTTTTTACTGGCAGCAAAGAAATGTAAAAACATTTAAGAACTGGTGGAATGCATTTTACAAAACCAGCCCCCCGAGAACAATCACACTTTAAACAAATTATGATGCTTACATCCAATTTTTGTGTTTACATCTCTATTCAAAACCTGAACATGTTCCTGAAGATTAAATATACATTGTAACACATTGTATAGCTATTTCTACAGACTATGTTTGCAAAAACTATGGAGTATTCATTTTTAAACTTCAACTGCCTCTACAAACAAATAAAGGTAAAACAAGAAAGTATTTCAATATTGAAATGATGCCTGCTATTGTATCCTTTGTTGGGTGTAACCTCTAGCATCTATATCATCAAAATAAGGACAAATAGTGAGTACGGATGCCTCACGGATGAAAGGCAATATTGTGCTCCTACCCATCATTGGGTCAATCACGCCTAATAGGGGTTTCTAATTAGAACAAACCTGTTTTAGGGCAATTTTTCTCTTTGCGTTTTTCCTTTCTTTTATCCACTATGACGTCAACCTCCCCCTTCCGTTTGTTTACTTTCTGAGGTGCCCTTACCTGTATTTCAGACCTCTTCACTGCCCCAAGAAATTGTACACTTCGTATTTACGTCGCCTCCGTGCAGCCTTCGGTCAACCGTATTCTGGTCCTCTTTTACCCAAACTTTTGCAAGACGAGCGCCCCTTACCACTCAATTCGGAGCGTTCAATTCAGCGCATTATCGACTCTTGGGCTTGATCCGAAGGCGCTAGTTTGCCACTCATCACGTATGGGGGCGGTCACCACTGCCCCAAAAAAATTATGTAGCCTTGACATCTGAAGTGGGTATAGCCGGGCATTGGTCTTCCATCAACATTGTCCCTCATGACTACGATGACAACCCGAACTTGGGATTTTATCCAAGCAGCAATTCCCTTTCTTTTTAATGCCCACAACCGTCATGTCGTCAATGTATCTTAACCCTACGACCAACAAAAAGAAATAGGTCTTGCTTCTATCACACCGTTGTCCTCCTTCCGAATAGCGTTATGTACAGGGCTGTCCAGATATTTTGGGGCAAGATTCTGAAAACGAGGTACAATCACATTGTTTCTTTGAAGAAAACGCTTATATTAGCCCCTTGGATTCGGCACTTCATCAATGTGTCAGGAAACAGTGGTGAAATGGTGCATATTGGTTCTTAAAACATGAAATGATACAAGAAACGTTGTGTCTGTCTTGCACCAAGGATACCAGTAGCTAGTATCTTGTTCTTGATTGTGAGGCCACCTTTCAATTCAAATCTTAATCCAATTTGGGCCTCATATTGTGCCATTCTGAAGAGAAAGGATGCGCGTTTAAAAATCCCACTTATGTTGTTTTTTTCAACGACGTTCAAGGCCACCAAGTTTAATACAAACAGGCGCGACAATTCAGTGTCTTACGTAAGAAATTTTTATGGCTGTCGTTGGGCAATGAGGTCGAAACGTGGAAAAGGATAAAATGCGTTTAGTATCTTAAGACACATGTAAAACGAAGGCTATCTTCACCAATTTTGTTTCCTGTCCTCATTTCGCCGTTCTTGCGTGCCGTTCTTGCCCCAAAATATCTGGACAACCCTTTATGTATGTAACACATCTACAAAATTTTATGAGAATATGGATAAAAAGAGTTTTTTTCAAAAAAGTAGAAATCAATCTTTCTCAGAGGCCATTTGAATCACATCTGAGTTTGACACTTCAGGAAAGCCGCCATTTTTCACAAGCAGTCCTTGAAAGGGTTCCATTTTTTTGGCCTTCTTTTCCTCTTGATCCCGATCCTTTTCACAAGCAGTCCTTGAAAGGGTTCCATTTTTTTGGCCTTCTTTTCCTCTTGATCCCGATCCACCAGCGCTCTCAATCTGGAACAAGTCAAAGTTGAATCATTCCAAGCCAACCTGGCCAAATCGCCAAACTGAAGTCCACTTACACAAAGGCCAGCATGAGCAAAATCGACAAAAGCACAACGACTGAGATTATTCCGCCCAACACGCCAGATCCACTTGGGTCTTGGGTCAAACGAATAGTTTGGTTCACCGATCCGAATTCGTTTTCAACAAGCAAAGTAAGCGCCTCGAGTTGCTTGTAAACTTTATGATTAAATGAGATTTTGATATCCAAGGAATGCTTTCCGATATTGATCAATTCCGTTTGTGGCAATTCCAACCTGTTTAAGGGGGTATCGGAATGACTAGAACGAAGTCCAAAGGTTATTGTAAACGATTAAAATACCCATCGTCCTCATTACTCACCGCTCGCAATCAGGATTTCCGCACGGTATCAAGTGGACATCTTTGAGTGTGGGAAGTGGGTTGCCCTTGATAGTTACCGTCAAACCCTGTGGGTAGATAACTTGGGATGTGAACCCTGAGACGATTTCGGGTGGGAACTTGACATCTAGAATTCGTATCGAATCAATAGCTTCATGAGTGACTTCGTTGTTCCGCCTCTGAATGCCAACACATGCCACAAAATAACCCTCGTCCCTGTAACTTGAAGAATATTCAAACTGAGCTGAACCTATGCCAAGTTGGGGGATTTCAGTAAGAGTCGACAACGTGAGGGTTTGGAGTACGTCCACCATGAGGGGATCCTTCGAAAGTACAGCTGCTAATTCGGCCTTCGGATTCCCGAGGATCGCTTTGCAAGTGATGGATTGATTTTGACCGTGAATCCAATCCTGGAGAAGGACAAAAACTCGCTCAAATGAGTAAACATGAATGCCCTTCATGAGAAAACATGAATACCCTTCATCAGAAAACATCTTTTTATAGGGAGCATTGTTGTTTAACCTTGCTCTAATCATAACGACGCAAGCTTAGGTGCAGAAGAAAAAAAAATCACCCAATCTCTGACAAACGTATACCTGATGCTCGTAATGTGCAAACACGTAAGCTCTTTTCACTTGGGACGCGTTTGGCATCTTAGATTGAGCTTGTATTTCGTTTTCCATCATCGATGTTTGAGATTTTCCCTCGTTTTCAGTCTTGGAGATAACCTCAGAGAACGTCGTAAAGGTCGAGGCCACGGTTTGCAGCCTCCTATTGACTTCACGCTCTTGTATGCAAACAAAAAAATGGTCTGCATACCAGTCACTCATTTGTGGCAATTGAAATCGGGTTGTAATTTTGTTAGAGGACCATTGGACGGTTTTTGACCAAGAAGTCAGTTCCATGGTGGGCAAAGTGCCATTTGCAAATGGACTTTTCACTATCTTCAGGGTGTCATTAGGCAAGGCGTTAGAACTAGAGCAATCCAAAAATCCATGTTCGACCTGAAAGAATGAGTGAGTATCACATAATGTTTTGCCTTTTAGACCAAACTTTGACGATGGATACTTCATCCAGTCCAAGACTCAAGTTGTTGGAGGGAAGTACATGTAAGAAATGTTCGACCTCAATTCGTAGGGATCTATCTTTTCGAATGCAGACCCATGAACCATGATCAGAAAGATCCACGTGGCTCAGAGAAAGCCATCCATTTGAGATTTTTATACGCAGATTTTCCCTTGAAATTGTCCCATCATTAAAAAATTGACCATTTGGAAGTCGAAAGCGTGAATCGATGAGGTGGTTATTGTGAATCCAATTGTATTCTTGGGTCAATGAGTTCACTGTGCCGAATGAGGGTTAAAAAAAGTTTTTAGGTTCCATACATTGTCTTAAATTATCTCAAATAAAATCGAAAAATACTTTCTTGACAGTAAAACTTACCATCGCAAGGTAATGTTATTGAAGTCCCCGTTAAAGCAACTCTGTTCAAGGCACAAGTGAAAGGTAACCAAGTGGCAAGGAGCTTTAGAACACCAATTACACTGAAATATGAGGCAATTCATGTTGAGGGGTTTTCATTCTTCTAATACTACAGTTATTTTTGTCTTGAGAAGTTCTTTTTTTTTTCAATTTTTCTTGACATTGAAACTTCTCTCACTCACAGCATACTTGTTGGTTTTGAGCGAGCCTCTCGATATTGGTTCGCAGTCGGTTTGATCGGGTAAATTGTCCATTCACTCAAGCAATCTCATTGCTTTCAAGAACTTGAACGTGTTTGCGATGTGTTTGAGAGTGAACGGAGACTGTTATCATGACTGCAAAGGCATTGGAAAACCAATCAGTTGTTATCTTATCATTGTTTGCATCTCCTAATTCAGTCAACTGTCCTTCGCAAATATCCCTTCCCAAACTCTTCAAGCTAAGGTGTAGAAAAATGAGCATTGGCAATCAAAGCATGCGATTGGAAAGCGTTTGTATTTGGCTTTGTTTTTTTTCAAAAGATTATGTTTCCTCATTTGTATCAATTTCAATGTCTCATGAACGGTTTTTTGAGTGTGCTTTCATAGTTTTAGTGCATCTAAAACACGGTGGTTCTTATATACCACCTGTCCCAAAAATATTGGCCCGATATTTTGAACACGGCTTTCGGTATCATTCAGCCTTCACAGTGGTAAAAATACCCTTTGAAGTTTTGACGGAAATTCCCAAGCACATCTTGGCATTTTCATACCTCAGAAAGTCGTAGGGAACAACTTTGAATTTCATTGCTTTATAGTATTCTAGCCTACATAAAAGATTTACATGCCTAAAAACATTATAAGAACAAAAATATTCAAAAACCTATACAATGAAACTTGAGAGCACGTTTAGTTAGCATTTGATTCTAAATCATGATATTATCTATTACACCACTACTTAGTTACATGGGACGATTCAAAGGGTCAAAATGTCATCGTTTTTAGTCCCCAAATGCCCCAGTTTTATGGCAATGAATTAATATCGATTTTCAAAATCACGAAAATGAAAGATTTTTGTTCTTTTTCTGGCATAGTCTCACAATAGTTGAAAATGTTATGAAATGTCGCTTAAAACACATTAAAAGTGTAATCTTTGACAATGTGTTTTATAATCATCATGTGTATACTTAGTTGCGCATTCTTTTGAATTCTGAAGACAATACATATAACAGACAATGTTCTAGATTTTGTCGTTTCTTGAAGACTGTTGAAACTGATCAACGGCTTCCTTAAGACTTTATATATTTTTGTAAAATTTTCAGTGACCGCTCACCTTAATGTTATTTGGACGGTTCTAAAATGAATTTCAAATATCTGCTTTTTGGGGGTTTTTCGATATGGTTGTATATGGTTTTCAGTTAATTTGAAATTATGCAAGAAAAACAAACATGATCTTTCATTTTCGTGATGATGAAAATCGATACTAATTTCTTGGGAAATTAAAGAACATATAACCGGGGCATTTTGATGCTTATAACGATGGAATTTGGACCATTCAATCCAATATAGCTAAGCAGTAGTGTAAGAGATGATATCATAATTTAAAATCAAGTGGTAACTAAGTGTGCTCCAAACTGACATTGAGAAGGTTTGGAAAATTTCAATTTTTATTACGTTTTAGGTATGCAAGTTTCTTATGTGCGCTAGAATTCCATAAAGCAATACAATCAAAGTTGTTTCTTATTACTTTTTGAGGCAGAAAAATGTCAAGATGTCTTTGGGGATTTCCGTCAACACTTTAAAGGGCTTTTTGAACACCGTGCCTTGTAACATCTGTTTTCATATATCAATAGATGGTGATGACTTTCGACTTCAAATTAAAACAGTTTTCTTTTGAGTAAAGAGAAGTGTGAAGCTTTGGGATTTCATACTAGTGCGCCCTCTGGCACTACCATGAAGTAAGTGTCACCACGCACTTCTAACTGATGACAAAATGTTGGCGCAACATATTTCTTTTGTATTTATTGCATGTTTTTGTCCCTTGCCATGTAATGTCATCTTCGGGAAATGAATGTTAGACTTAAATGGTGTAAAATAATTGTTGAAGGACGTCCTCAAATGGCGAACATCTTTGTCAATGAAGAATAGTGGTCCTTTCCCTTCTTCCACGTTGTCGTAAAGTTAAAGATACCAATCTTCAACTTCAACCTTTGGAGCCGAGGATTATCCATTGCATCCAAAGTATGGCGATCCAGGATTGTCACAAGTAATTGATGATCCACAATCAAACTGAAGTGAGGGATTCTAAGCACGTATATTTTGCATTTTTGCATGGCCCAAACCACCCCCAGGCAATCCAGCTCAATGATGGCGTAACCTGCCTCTGTATCCGTGATAAACCGGCTGCCGCATTCAATTAGTCGCCAAATTCCCGTTTCGTCTTCTTGTAGTAACACGTAGCCCAATTCATTCTTCTTCGACGCGTCCGTTTGAAGCTGAGTGGGCCGTGTAGGATCAAAAGTGGCAAGGATGGGGGAAGAGAGCAGAACGCACTTGGTTTCCTTCAACACGCGAGTGTGGTCTTCTGTCCATGTGAAGTCCCGCTGTGGGCTCAGAAGCGGTTTCAGAGGAACCATGGTTCTCTCAAGTTCTTTGGAAAATCCCGCTAATTGCTCGGCAAGGGTTAAAACAATCTCAGATTGGTGATGTTTCTGGGAGCTGGGAACTCTGATTGCTTCTGATTTTGACGCCCGTTAGTGCCACGACATATCCAACGAAATTAACCTCTTCTTGGGTCAACTTTGTCTTCTTAGAATTTAGGGTTATGCCAGTACCGCGACATCTCTCCCAAAAAGACCGAATTTGAGCGAGGTGCTCCTCCAATGACTCGGAGTGGATGAGGCAATCATCTACCACCTAAACAACACCTTCAATTCCCGCCATTGCGAAGTCACCTTTTCTGTGTTGTATTCGTCCCCAGCGCAACTCAGCCTCATGGTTGCTTGTGGGAACATGTACCGCCCCCAGGGTATGACGAATATAATCAATGGCTGACTCTAGTCATCCAATGTAACCTGGAAATATCTCATTGAGCATCAAAAGCTAAAAACGTTTTGGCTGAGGCGGGATGCTCATAACTGCGTCTTTGGGTGTCCACCCAGGATGATGGGGCCTTCTCACGTATTTGCTCAAGGGCTGTAGATCGACGCAGACTCTCATGTCCTGTGAGTTGGCCTTTGGAACTACTGTGAAGCCTTGGCACCAATCTGTGGGCTCTGTCACTTTCCTGATCAAGCTGCTTGTCTCCAAGGACTCAAGTTTTGCCTTGACCCTTTCCCTCCATGAAAAAGCGATGAGACGTGGACCTTGCACATAATCCATCGACATAGAGGTTGTGGACTGCACCTGATTGGTCTGGACTGTAGCCCTTAGTGGCCTGCTTGAAAGTACTGAAGGGCTAATTAGTGATTTTAGCAAGAACTCTTTGAACGCTTTATTGTTTTCTCTTGTTTATTTTCCGGATGAAGATATCTTCCCCCCTCCACAGCTCGAACTAGCAGGGAGGAAAAGGGCTTTCCCTCTGGATCTTATTCCTTACGCTCTCACTCCGTACTCCAATCGTTATTTGGGTGACCACCTGGTCCTCTCGGCAGTGAGGGCACAGATCTGCGTCATTAGCTAAGTCCTCCAAGCCAAACCGGAAGTGATCAATTCGTGTCCCCCTCGATTTGCTTCCGGGTTAGTAATGCGACCATGTCAACCGCCAGATTACATTGGGCCCTGAAGTAATCTTTTAGACTTGACAATATGTACTCCACAGTCGTTTGAGGGTCATCCAAATCAATGTTGAGATGAATTTATGTGATTTGCGTGGCATGGGGCCCAATGGTAGCACGAGGGAGCACACCTGCACCTCCCTTGGGACCGGCACCAAACACTGAACTCTTGGATTGTTAAAATGACTCCATCTACCCTGATATTGATTATAAGATTATTTTTTTGATGGCCGAAAGCTTGTGTACCTGCCAAAAGCAACTCGATTTCGGTTAAAGTAATCCCCATAAATAGAATGGTGGGAAAATAATAATTTTTATTGCGACTCTTGTTCATGTCATGGCGTAAAAATATATTTAGAATAAAATATGATTTATATACATTATGCAAAGGTTTGTTGTTAAAACAAGAAAAATGTCAATAAGGTACAAACAATAAAATAGTCGACTAAAAAGTGATATCACAATGAGTATGACTAGAATTGGCTCAATGCACATGAAAAAAGGGATGAGGGGAATTACAGGCAGTTCAAACACAGTTAGGTACGTAAAGGTAAATGATGGAATTCTTGGTTATTGGAGAGTAGAGGATGGGCTAGATTGAACAGATCTTCTGTCAGCTCCCGTCTTTGATGGCATTGGGTCGGGAGCCGGACAAAGGTGCGTGACCACCAATACTCTCAAGGGATGTCTGGCCAAGGACAATAAGGTGTTAGCAAGTCCTTGACCGGGAAGGACAACTTGTGTTCGGACATCACCTCCGGAAAGGTCAGGTTCCCAACACTGTTGGACACTAACCTTGCCAGCCCGATGGTGAGGGGCTCGGTTTCACATAGAAAATGTGTCCATGCATTGTTGGCATATTGGGGCACGCAGAGGTATCGCTTGAGGAACTTGGTGTAGGTGGCATCGGCGGATTTGAGGGCGGATTGGGCGGAGTTGGGAAGCCAAAGGTGTAGGCCGTAGAGAAAAATTGGGGTGACGTAGATCCGGAAGAGTTGAAGGACTATTGGGAGGGGAAGATTCTTCATGGGAAGTCTATTGCATATGTATCCGATCCTGGCCCTGGCCTTAGTTATTGTGGATTTGAGGTGATTGGTGAATGAGAGTTGGGTGGAGAAGGTGAAACCGACATAGTTAAAACTATTGACGATTTCAATCGGACTATTGTTAATATGGAAGGAGGTGGGAGGCAGACGACCTTTATGGAAAACCATGGCCTTCGTCTTGATGGTGTTGACTTGAAGGCCGTTCTCTTGGCAATAACCGTGGAGTGCATTGATGGCATTTTGCAATTCCACGGCTGAATTAGCCAAGAGAACCAGGTCGTCTGCATATTGAATATATTGAATAGGAAAATGGTTGATGGTGGGGCCTTGGTGAGTGAGGGCTTCAGGCAGGTCGGATACATAAAGATTGAAAAGAATTGGCGATAGTGGATCCCCCTGCGGAAGGCCAATGGAAGTGAAGTAGCAGGGGGATAGGTCCTCACCAGAACGAATGGAGCATCTGAGTCCCGCATAGATGTTGGACAGCAGGACACAGATTGAACGCGGAACTCCCCACAGTTGGAGTTTGAGGAATAACCGCGTTCGGTCCACCCTGTCGAATGCTTTGGAGAAATCCACAAAGCATCCATAAACTCTCCTCTTGTTGCTGATGTTAGAATGCACAATTTCATAGAGGAGAGTGGCTGCCGTGGTGGTTGAGCGGCTTCTCCGGAAACCGAATTGGAACTGGGGAAGGATATCCCTATCCTCGGCCAATCCGGAGAAGCGGGCAGCTAGTAGGGTGGACATCATCTTCAAGAAGGGGTTCTCCAAGGCGATGGTCCGATGGTTGTTTGGAATGTCCCTGGGCCCCTTCTTATGGATGAAGATGATGGCTGACTCCATCCACGCTGGTGGGAAGAAAGAAGAATGGAGGGCGAGGCTGAAAAGATCTTGGAGGAGTGGCTGGGTTTGGATCCGGAGAAGTGAAAGTTGGAAAGGAGAGACCCCAGATGTTGAGGGGGCTTTGCTCTTCATCTTCTTGAAGGCCACGTCCATCTCGGGTTCCGTGAAGGGCTGCAAAAGGGGATGGTGTTCTTCTGGGCAGCCCTGGACCTCCTCCACTACTGTTTCCGATGTTGATGCAAACAGTTCTTGACAGTGGAGGAGGAATTTGCTCACGGGAACTTCCGAGTTGGTGGCGGGCTTTTTGGCACGTTTGTACAAGCCCGCCATCCGGGACGGGGCCGATGAAGAGAGCAGGTTCTCCACTTCCAACCTTTGGTGGGCTGACTCGGCGCTCCTCAGAGACTTGTGATATGCAATTCTTGATATCGCATATTGCTCCCAAGTCTCCGGTGTTTGGCTCGTTTTGGCACTACGCAGTTTTTGGAGCATTTGACCCCTCAGCTCTCGATGGTAGGAGCTGAACCACGGGGTCTTGAGTCCTCCTCTCCTCCTCTGCACGGAGGAGGACTCTTTAAATGCTTGCGAAATGCCTTGGGCCACTGCAGCTGGATTGCTCACAACCCCGGTGTTGATGGATAGCTGCAGGGCCTCAAGTTGAGCCGCGCACTTCTGCACATTGACCACGCACCTCCCATTTCGAGTCACGCCCAGATGATGGAAATTTCTGGGCATCTTGAAGGTGACTGAAATCGGGAGGTGATCAGACACGGCCAGTGGATGGACGAAACTGGCCGGAGATGGAATATTTTCTGATATGAAAATGTGGTCAAGTACAGAGGCGCCCCGGGAGTAGGTGTGTGTTGGGACTCCCGGGTCGGAGGGCAGAGTGATTCTCCATTGGCTCAGGATCTGGACGAGCCACGACGGATGTTGAAGTCACCACCAATGATGACTTTCTCCGGATTCTTCACCTTCTGAAGGATGAATGTGAGGTCCAAGACAAAATCATCATCCGTGGTTGGCTGATAGTAAACGCCAATGATGATGAAGCCTTGGGCATCCACGGCTATGTGATGAGGAGAGGACGTGAGAAGGGTAGGCTCAAAGTGTTTGGTAATATAAAGCTCCAACACACCGCTGGGCCGACCACGCTCAGCGGGCTTCCTGGCATGAACTACAAAGCTCTGTTTGCCAGGAAAGCAACTCTCGTGTTTCTCCTCGGTGACCCACGTCTCGGATAAGAAGGTAAGGGCTTGTCCTCGGATCTTGTTGAGACACTGCCGCCGATGCTGATTCCTTGTCATACCAAGTTGTTCAATGCGACCTAGAAAAGAGAGATCACTATGGCCATTGAGGGGGGAAAGGGAAGAGATGATTGGGAAGAGGAAGAGGGTTCGAGGGCTAGAAGCTCACGTCTTGAAAAAGACGTGGGCCGGGGAATATGGGAAGAGAAAGGATTGGAAGGGGAGGTGCATTGAACGGGGCATATCACAGATTCATGGGGGGCCATTGTTCGTGGGCCTGGCCCGGCTTACTGGTATCACAGTTGGTACTATTTTATCGACTTTAAACAATCAAAAACGAGATTCTTGTCAGAGGAGTAAAAAACGCATGTCCGCCATTCGAGGCGTCAGCTAATAAAAAAAGGAGGAATTAAACATTAGAATGGTTTAGTTTATTGTTTATTTTCCATTTCTGGATATTTCATACATTGCACACCCAGTTTGATGACAACATATCACCAGAGAAGGTGATGAAAATGACAAACGCAATTATCTATCTGAAAACCAAGGTTTTGACAGAACTCAACCGTTTTTTACCTGTAGGGAATGTGCACATTGCCCTTTCGTTGTCTGACCTCTGACACTGTCCACCCCCGTGTCTAGAGAACTCCTTCCACTGTGTCAATGGTCCAAGTTTGAAATTGCAATTTGTCACCAAAAATGATCATTACAATTTCAATTCATGGATAATAATTATGTTTGGTGATTTCCGATCTCTTAATATTTGTTTCATCAGCATGTCAAACTCCGAGTCCGCAAAAGCAATATTAAGAACAGTTGGATAAATGAAAAAAATAAGGTTAAAAAAAACATGCCAGACCAAGTAGAGAAGAGATATTTCTGCAGAATATGGTGACATGAGAAGCACCCTGTGCTGATCATTGAATTGGATGTGGGTTTAAGCCGATCAATGTTTCCATTCTGTACCTAAAGTGAACAACTTTTCTGTCCAGCGGAGTAAAATGCATGGTCCTTTGTCAGGTTAGTCCAGGCCTTGATTTGAATTTTTTATTCACAAGTACGTCGGCTGTTTTATTCAAGGCAGAGTTGGTTAGTACTACCATCCCGTTTAGAAGATCCCTTATTTCTGCAAGTCGCGACGATGATTTATTGGTTCCTGATGGTGTGAGAGAGAAAATGAACCCAGGTATCCTTGGCGAGAAACATTTGCGTTTGGCTATTATCAATGTCCTCGTTTTTACCATTAAGGAGGTTAAACCCGAATTCTATCAGCAAGTAAGTTTTACCCCAATTCAAACTCAAATTATCAGGTAAGTTTACAACTGAAAAGTAATTTAGATGGCCAAAGTCCAAGAATGAGTTGCTAAAGGACAGCTCTCACAGCGACTTTTGAAGCGTCGCAAACAATCCTGGTTTCAGTGTCTCGGAGAGGGAAGCATCCTTTAACTTAACTTGCTGAAACATTTATCTGTATTTTCTTCGCATATCTTGGGACCCTGGATTCAGAGGCGCGCGAGGTTTGACAAGTGGCTCGAATTAAAATATGTAAACAATCAGTAGAACTAAAAAGTTTCCAAACAGATTTTGAACTGATGCACTCTACAGGAAAGAGTTCTATTGAGACAAGGATGATTGAATATTTTCTTCAAGAACACTGCCAAATTTTACTTGAAGACAAGCTGATTCATGGATTTGGCATTTTAGATTGTTACTACTATTTTGTTACTTTCTAAATCCTTCCTGAGCCCATTTTTTCATCCCTTTATACTTTACAATGTAATATGTTGAACACGGAAGTACTTTCTTTTTTGTCGTGCTTTAGTCCAACTTGAGACTGGTAGCATATGAAAGATCAGTATGTCAAGGACATTTTATTGAGAAATACCACACTAATTCAATTCTAATGAGAAAATACACTCTTAACCATGTGGAATGAGTTGGTTGAATCCATGGTGGATCAAGTTTGTCATAAATCATTCAAAGCTTTACCTTAGTATGCAATGCAAACGTGTGACCTCTTTTTAGAAGTGATTGACTCCCTATAGGGCTAGTCAAGTAAACGCGTTCATGGACAACTGACTTTATTCCAAGGAGTAAAATCAAAGACAACATGCCCAACCAAACCGCACTGTGCATGCATTGAATTTTGACATTTTTTCCATTTTACATGCTTGTCTAGGCAATTAGCATTGTGGTATTGAGCCAATTTGATAGTGCGTTCACTGATTAACACCAAAGAGGCTCATTTGGTAGGGTTTTGTAACATAACTCGCTCAAAATCACTGGATTATTCAAAATTCAATGGGTGGATGGTGCGAGTTGACTGTGATGTTTGTCTTAGTTCTCTCTTCCCAAAATGCCCAAAATCAGGGTGCCGGACCACATTTTTCCTTGAATTTCCTTTACTTGACATCCCCTATTGAAAAGGTTTCCAAACAAAGCCCATGTTCGTTGACAATTGGCAGCCAATGAGATCGGTCGAATTTAATGGCGTACACTCAACCTCGCAAAAGCATCAATACGCATATCAGGCCGGAATCTCGCAGTGTGACCATCTGATTCAAGGCCAGCATTTTCTCTATGGGCCCTTGAATGAATGGATGGTAAACGTTTACAATACAGAGGAACCTGCGAAGTTGTTTGGAAGTTTCGAGTCGTGGAATATCTTTTATGCCTTTGACTTTTGGGTCCAATCTGATATCCGAGGAAACTCACCGTGCTGCTTGTAAAGATAGATCTTTTTTTGCATTTCAACATGACCAAATCTCTCAAGGCGAGTAAAACTAGTGTAAGATGTTCAAAATGTTCAGCTAAAGAATATTTTGAGAGACTCAGAATTCCTTAACTTGGACCAGTAGTAGCCTATAGAGCCAGGTAAAATCAATGTCCAAACCCTGTTATGACGGTTACACCTTCATAAAGAGGTTCTTTTCACTTTTATATATGTATGTCCAATTCATTTGCGGATGAGCCAATCAGATGATGTCGCCTAGTTAGGGCTGGATGACTTCTGCAATGGGAAGGAAATCAAAATGAAGGGTGCACCGAAATTTGGATACATATAATGGTAACATCATTATTTATTAAGCCTCAAACTGCCGATCTTGAGCTTGGAACGTTTGGTCCTCAAATCAAGTGACCACGAATCATGTTTTACATTTAGATAGTGGTGACAACTAACTAACCTCAGATTTGCTTGTTTGATACAACATTGTTGATCAGGTCAATGGTGATCAAATATATCCTAACGTTTGTTAAAACCAGACTAACTCCATCTTATTTACCAAAAGAAGCAGGTGAATACGGGCTGGGTCTTTGCTTGACCAATTGCAACATCAAACCAACTGAATTTTCATTTGTGTTTTTAGTCTTTATCAAGCATTTTGTTAAGGTGATGATTCTAGAACATCATGAAACTTTTGTTGTACTTCCAAATACAAAAAAAAATCATGGAATGTTTCCCATGGATTGCTATTTTTTTTTGTTTTGAACGAACCCAACAAACACTTGGGGGAAAATGGTGTGGCTAAACTTATGCAAGAAATATTATGCCAGGGCAAATTTAATCAATTTATGCAAGATTAGCAGTAATGTGCACCAACAATGACGCTGCAACGTGGCTTTGGTTCAATGCTTGGTTTGTTTCTGGCAATCCGACTTCAAGTATGAACAAAAAATCCCCACTTATCCAAGTTCTAGTTTTTGACTGTAATTGTCTGGGCCGGGATTCAACTCCGACACAGCAAATATAGAGGAATCTTGTTCATAATGCACCTATTTTCGACCATCAAATCAACCCGACCCCCTATCCAGGATGACCATCCTTCACGACTATTTGAGATGGTAACATCCCATTTTTTCAGTTATGAAGGAAAAGATTATCTGGTTTTGACTTGTCGCTTTTCTGGGTTTCCATTTAGCCAGAAGTTTAAATCCAAGCTTCTTTGCGGTTTTCAAATTTCAGCATCAGTTGGTGTTTTAACAACTTAACTGGGCGAGTCTGCGGTCATTCCTGAGGATGAGGTAATAATTAATGTTGGCTGCGACAACGAAGCGGGAATGCTCCTCC
>NC_081448.1:796600-797904 GCF_007210705.1 Tigriopus californicus
GTTTGTGGGGGAGTTTTGTAGACATTTTGTTCTGGCAGTGATGGTTAATGATTTTTGAAAGCTGCACCACTATTCCACATTTACAAAATAGAAAAAGTCCATTCAAATTAATTCACCAAGATAGTAGGCAGTGCATGTCAAATTTGATGGATGGAGAGTCAAACTTGGGTTACTTCACCTATCCTAATACTGGCCCAACATAGTTTTGATATCATTATACTCAATTCCTTCTCATATAACCAACCCAGACTAAAATAGGTTGCATGTCAGGCGGTGGTAAAAAAGCCCCATGATCTTCTTGACATTTCTCACAGTGTCAAGGATGGCTTTGATTAGTGCTCTGTATTTAGAATGGTACGACAGTGAGGTCAGTGCACCATAGCGGTTGAAGTTTGAACCTTCATTTTTGCTCCAAAACAAAGAGTTTAAATGCGTCCTAGAGCCAAACTAAACATATCTTTGTGCTGTAAGGGGTAGTCAAAGTACGTTTAAGGGTACCTGAAGGGTAGCTAAAGCCGTGTATAATTCCTAGAACCAAATATTTTTATCTTAATGAGTTTGGTTTGGATATGGGACGCATTTGAACGGATTGTTTTGGAGCAGGATTGAAGGTTCAAAATTCAACTGCTATGGTACGCTGAGCTCAATGTCGTACTCTTCTAAATACAGAGCCATAGCATTTGATGAGTCCGTTCAACGCAACACTGCCCATCGAAAATCACGCAACTAAAGTACCAAAATCGGACTCTGAATGTCCGTTTGACCCATCATCAGACGGCAGGCCGAGCGAGAGACCTGGCATCTGCCTTCACAACAAACAAGCACTATCTCAAGAGGTAAGGAAAAATAGCAGGAGAGAGGTAATGAAAGGGAAATTCTGCATATTAGAGGACCAGAATTTTATCTTTTACGCGCCACCGATATGTACTCGGGTATATGGGTTCAAGTGGCAACGCATATCTTACAATTAAGATGATTTTGCCGATGTCTTCATAGAAATTTTGGCATCAAGGATGTGTTATTCATAACTTTATTGTGCACAATTTGTCCCTTCAATTGGAGGAGTAGGTAAGGAATCGCTTTGGAGCCGTCGTCTTGGAGGTTTTGATATCCTGAAAATGCAAAAGAAACTCTTTGCTTCATGGTCCAAACGCAGGATAAGAGTTGTCATTACACTATGCATGCATTATGTCAATGATCCAAGTTTGAAATTGCAAATGTTCACCAAAAATAATTATGTTTGGTGATTTCCGATCTCTTAATATTTGTTTCATCAGCATGTCAAACTCCGAGTCCGCAAAAGC
>NC_081448.1:797955-801528 GCF_007210705.1 Tigriopus californicus
TTGTACAACACCATTGAAAATGCTAAATGAGCTTATTTTATCAAACAAAACTTCATAAACAACAAAACAATGAGCACTTGGAAAGATTGGCATAGGCTGAAGTTTTTTTTTATTATTTCTATATTTGTGTAAAGCATAACAAATTTCTTAACGTACCGTAGTATGCCAAGACAATATAAAGCATCTTTGAAGTTTATTTGCATCCTTATTTGCATCCTGGGCTATATTTTTGGCATTTTTGATCTTGAGGTCCTTTTTATGCTTAATTTTGAGCACCTTAGTTAGTATCTAATCAGTTGTCACTAATGAGCACAAAAATGTCTTATTTCTCATAGCTCAATTTGAAAATGTATTGTCTAAAGTGGAACAAAAAATTTTTTAATGGCTATATATCGTCTTTTTCTTAGTGCAGCAATTACAAAACAGGTCAAAATTCAGAGTTGTGATGAAATTGGCCCAAAAACGTCTTGAATGGAACATCAAATTAAGTGACATTCGAAAAATTTGATGACTTTTGCCTCTGTTCTGCTCCTCGTTTTCAGGTTGAAGCCCTGTAGTCTTTAACCTTTCAAAACAGCCATATTAGCCTATCCCTGGTTACGAAAAACTTCCTTAGTTATGTAAAGGCGGGGATAGAAAATCCACGTTGCAAGTACGTTGAGCTTGCAATATGTATTTTTCAGTTATTTTCCAATGTTAATTTTGTAAGAATCTAGTTCTTTCTTAAAAATTAAAAATTTATGCATCTTTTTCAAGTTATTTTTCTCGTAAAACACTTGTTTTTGGCAAAAAAATCAGTAAAAGGCAAAAAATCAGACTTCTTCAGTTCAGACCATCATAGGCACAATATGGCCTGGAGATTAACGAAATTTTTGCATTATAATCAGGAAAGCAAGATTATTAATTTCTGCTCCATATTATTTAACTGAAAATTGGTGGGTTAAATTTACGGTATTATTTTTATCAAGATCAAAGCGTTTTTGACTTACTTGACGGTATTTCGTATAAATGATTTTCAATCATGGAGCTGATATTGGTATAGCTTGGCGATTTGTGAGATGAACCAATTCCAACCTTCTGACAAATCACTCTTCAAAAAAAGAATTACGAACGTAAATTTAATGATTTCATGTGTCAGCTAATTTTCTCTGGGTTTGAAAACTTACATAGCAATCACCAAAAAGACCAAAACAAAGCTGACTGGGACAAGTATCCAGGTAAACTTCAGCCATTGTGATAGTCCCATCATGTTGTTTGGCCAAGGAATGTTTTTCTCCAAAGAGCCGTAATCATTCTTGACTATAACATGCAACTTTGTCGTTTCGGGAGGAAAGTCTTTACGTAGAAATGGCATCATGATGGTCCATAAGGTGTTCCTCATTTTCAGATGCATTACCCAAAGGCTTAGCGGTGGGAAGCTCTTCGAAACTAAAACTAGAAACCAACATGTCTTGGCTGAGAAAGGGCAAGCCAACCTTTGACATATTTCTGTCGGTTTGCAGATGAACAAGTAAGTATTTTTTTTTCAAGTCATGTGTTTTTTGACTGTCAAAAGGTACGTTTGGGATCTTGACATGGGACGCATCCGAAAAATGGGGTACAAGTATGGTGTAGTCAAATGGTTTCAGGATATTCAACGTTTTCATGGCAAAGAAGAAAAATGAAAAGTGGCTTTTTATGGGAGCGAATCAAAGAACGTGGAACAAATTGTGCTTATGTGTGGGAATTAACCATTTAGTATCTCTTAGGGCGGCTTTACACAAGGATGGAAAACCGAGATTGAATTCGGTTCGAGGATTGAAATAGGACTAGTGGTTGAGGCGAGTTCGGAAAAAGACTTGAGTCCAGCAGAGGACTCCAGTCTTTCACCGTACTCAAGTCGAACAAAAAGACTCATGCACCAAAAATTCGCGTTAACCTCAAACAACACTAGTCCTACTTCAATCCTGAAACCGAATTCAATCTCGGTTTGCCATCCTAGTGTAAAACCGCCCTTACTCTTTTTCATCCTGACACTCCGAATCAAAGCAAGTCAAAAGATGGATCTGGTCTGATCTTGGACCTGGATTGGCGAGAACGGTGAATGAAATATTTTCCAATCCAATACTCGATTGACCAATTGAGTTCGAACTTGGTGGAAAATTGACCTCTTCGATGGCAATTCGATTCGACTCCATTCGATTCGAGGGTGTGAGAACATTACTTCTTTCATCCTTGTGGACGACGGTGCACAAAACATGCCTGTTTTCATCTTTGCGATCGACGATGTAACGAAAAACAGTGGTCACTTGGTACACATCTCCCCGTCTTTGACTCTGTCTTTTTAATGCCTTTAATTGACCGACATTGGTTTGGCCCTCAAAAATTAAGCCTTTTAACGGACTATCGGGACTTGATGTAAGTGCTTGGCAAATAAACTTTTCTTCTTGATTGTGAATCCATTTCTAAAAGTATGAAAGGTTCTTGTTTGAGACGTTGAATATAACTTGTGAAAGGCAGTTTCTTCTTGAGCAACAATGCTATGAATGATGATAGATATCATATTCGACAGACAAGGAGTGAATTTCTTTACCTTTGACCCCTCGGTTCTGGTTATGTTAGGAGGTGTAAGATTTTCGATTTGAGCTCTTTGCTTCGTCTTGGACTTCTTTTTCATCGTCTTCGTCGTCGTCGTCGTGGAAGTTTTTGTTGTTGTTGTGGTCGCTGTTTCTGCTTGTGGTGATACGGAGGTTGCGCCCAAAAGACGTGATCGGATGTCTCCTGAGAGCTTTGTTCCATCCGTGACAAGGTACTCACGAACACCATTTCGAATTTGTTCACCTACGCAAACAAAATGAAGTTCATCCCCTTCCTTGATGTTTGGGACTTGGAATGGACCCTCAAATACAATTGTCCGCTCGGCAAATGCCGTTTTGAACTCGTGTTTTGTGGGCTTCAAAGTCGTCACGGGTTCACTCCCGTTTTGTAACGGACTCAAAACGGCTGAGATCGCGGCCTTGGGATATCCACCTTTGGCTATACATTTGATCAATCCTTTGGAGTGCTAAAATTATCAAAACACTAGGATGCATGGTCTAGGTTTTTGCCTTAAAGTTACTTTTTTTGTAACACAACAATTAACTCCATTCAGCTGAACTGAATGGATAAGTAATCAGTGGGCACCTGGGTAACATTGGAAGAAGTTCGAACATCAGTTAAAGGTAAGGGTGGATTTCTTTACGGTCTTGAGGTGAAATTGATCCATCTTCATATGTAGGTAATTCTTTCGAAGAGAGGGGTTTTGGGAGGGAATGGGTGGGCTGTACCAGACAATACTAACAGAACAGAAATGAGATTGACTGAAGTCCAGAAACATGAAACATGACGCACAAGTGTTCATTTATGAGATTACTTGAACCTTTGGATTTCTTTACGGTCTTGAGGTGAAATTGATCCATCTTCATATGTAGGTAATTCTTTCGAAGAGAGGGGTTTTGGGAGGGAATGGGTGGGCTGTACCAGACAATACTAACAGAACAGAAATGAGATTGACTGAAGTCCAGAAACATGAAACATGACGCACAAGTGTTCATT
>NC_081448.1:801579-862335 GCF_007210705.1 Tigriopus californicus
GTCTGCTACAACACATTGAAAATGCTAAATGAGCTTATTTTATCAAACAAAACTTCATAAACAACAAAACAATGAGCACTTGGAAAGATTGGCATAGGCTGAAGTTTTTTTTTATATTTCTATATTTGTGTAAAGCATAACAAATTTCTTAACGTACCGTAGTATGCCAAGACAATATAAAGCATCTTTGAAGTTTATTTGCATCCTTATTTGCATCCCTGGGCTATTTTTTGGCATTTTTGCATCTTGAGGTCCTTTTTATGCTTAATTTTGAGCACCTTAGTTAGTATCTAATCAGTTGTCACTAATGAGCACAAAAATGTCTTATTTCTCATAGCTCAATTTGAAAATGTATTGTCTAAAGTGGAACAAAAAATTTTTTAATGGCTATATATCGTCTTTTTCTTAGTGCAGCAATTACAAAACAGGTCAAAATTCAGAGTTGTGATGAAATTGGCCCAAAAAACGTCTTGAATGGAACATCAAATAAGTGACATTCGAAAAAATTGATGACTTTTGCCTCTGTTCTGCTCCTCGTTTTCAGGTTGGAGCCCTGTAGTCTTTAACCTTTCAAAACAGCCATATTAGCCTATCCTGGTTACGAAAAACTTCCTTAGTTATGTAAAGGCGGGGATAGAAAATCCACGTTGCAAGTACGTTGAGCTTGCAATATGTATTTTTCAGTTATTTTCAATGTTAATTTTGTAAGAATCTAGTTCTTTCTTAAAAATTAAAAATTTATGCATCTTTTTCAAGTTATTTTTCTCGTAAAACACTTGTTTTTGGCAAAAAAATCAGTAAAAGGCAAAAAATCAGACTTCTTCAGTTCAGACCATCATAGGCACAATATGGCCTGGAGATTAACGAAATTTTTGCATTATAATCAGGAAAGCAAGATTATTAATTTTCTGCTCCATATTTTTCTAACTGAAAATTGGTGGGTTAAATTTACGGTATTATTTTTATCAAGATCAAAGCGTTTTTGACTTACTTGACGGTATTCGTATAAATGATTTTCAATCATGGAGCTGATATTGGTATAGCTTGGCGATTTGTGAGATGAACCAATTCCAACCTTCTGACAAATCACTCTTCAAAAAAGAATTACGAACGTAAATTTAATGATTCCATGTGTCAGCTAATTTTCTCTGGGTTTGAAAACTTACATAGCAATCACCAAAAAAGACCAAAACAAAGCTGACTGGGACAGTATCCAGGTAAACTTCAGCCATTGTGATAGTCCCATCATGTTGTTTGGCCAAGGAATGTTTTTCTCCAAAGAGCCGTAATCATTCTTGACTATAACATGCAACTTTGTCGTTTCGGGAGGAAAGTCTTTACGTAGAAATGGCATCATGATGGTCCATAGGTGTTCCTCATTTTCAGATGCATTACCCAAAGGCTTAGCGGTGGGAAACTCTTCGAAACTAAAACTAGAAACCAACATGTCTTGGCTGAGAAAGGGCAAGCCAACCTTTGACATATTTCTGTCGGGCAGATGAACAAGTAAGTATTTTTTTTTCAAGTCATGTGTTTTTTGACTGTCAAAAGGTACGTTTGGGATCTTGACATGGGACGCATCCGAAAAATGGGGTACAAGTATGGTGTAGTCAAATGGTTTCAGGATATTCAACGTTTTCATGGCAAAGAAGAAAAATGAAAAGTGGCTTTTTATGGGAGCGAATCAAAGAACGTGGAACAAATTGTGCTTATGTGTGGGAATTAACCATTTAGTATCTCTTAGGGCGGCTTTACACAAGGATGGAAAACCGAGATTGAATTCGGTTCGAGGATTGAAATAGGACTAGTGGTTGAGGCGAGTTCGGGAAAGAGCTTGAGTCCAGCAGAGGACTCCAGTCTTTCACCGTACTCAAGTCGAACAAAAAGACTCATGCACCAAAAATTCGCCCCAACACTAGTCCTACTTCAATCCTGAAACCGAATTCAATCTCGGTTTGCCATCCTAGTGTAAAACGCGCCCTTACTCTTTTTCATCCTGACACTCCGAATCAAAGCAAGTCAAAAGATGGATCTGGTCTGATCTTGGACCTGGATTGGCGAGAACGGTGAATGAAATATTTTCCAATCCAATACTCGATTGACCAATTGAGTTCGAATTTGTGGAAAATTGACCTCTTCGATGGCAATTCGATTTGACTCCATTCGATTCGAGGGTGTGAGAACATCACTTTCTTTCGTCCTTGTGGACGACGATGCACAAAACATGTCTGTTTTCATCTTTGCGATCGACGATGTAACGAAAAACAGTGGTCACTTGGTACACATCTCCCCGTCTTTGACTCTGTCTTTTAATGCCTTTAATTGACCGACATTGGTTTGGCCCTCAAAAATTAAGCCTTTTAACGGACTATCGGGACTTGATGTAAGTGCTTGGCAAATAAACTTTTCTTCTTGATTGTGAATCCATTTCTAAAAGTATGAAAGGTTCTTGTTTGAGACGTTGAATATAACTTGTGAAAGGCAGTTTCTTCTTTTAGCAACAATGCTATGAATGATGATAGATATCATAATTGACAGACAAGGGATGATATTCTCTACCTTTGACCCCTCGGTTCGGTTATGTTAGGAGGTGTAAGATTTTCGATTTGAGCTCTTTGCTTCGCCTTTGACTTCTTTTTTGCGTCTTCGTCGTCGTCGTCGTGGTTGTTTTTGTTGTTGTTGTGGTCGCTGTTTCTGCTTGTGGTGATACGGAGGTTGTGCCCAAAAGACGTGATCGGATGTCTCCTGAGAGCTTTGTTCATCCGTGACAAGGTACTCAAGAACACCATTTCGAATTTGTTCACCTACGCAAACGAAATGAAGTTCATCCTCTTCCTTGATGTTTGGGACTTGGAATGGACCCTCAAATACAATTGTCGCCTCGGCAAATGCCGTTTTGAACTCGTGTTTTGTGGGCTTCAAAGTCGTCACGGGTTCACTCCCGTTTTGAAACGGACTCAAAACGGCTGAGATCGCGGCCTTGGGATATCCACCTTTGGCGATACATTTGATCAATCCTTTGGAGAGCTAAAATTATCAAAACACTAGGATGCACGGTCTAGGTTTTGCCTTAAAGTTACTTTTTTTGTAACACAACAATTAACTCCATTCAGCTGAACTGAATGGATAAGTAATCAGTGGGCACCTGGGTAACATTGGAAGAAGTTCGAACATCAAGTAAAGGTAAGGGTGGATTTCTTTACGGTCTTGAGGTGAAATTGATCCATCTTCATATGTAGGTAATTCTTTCGAAGAGAGGGTTTTGGGAGGGAATGGGTGGGCTGGACCAGACAATACTAACAGAACAGAAATGAGATTGACTGAATTCCAGAAACATGAAACATGACGCACAAGTGTTCATTACTGAGATTGCTTGAACCTTTGTTCCCCCCCCCCAAGATACTTCAGATATTTCGAAAGTGCACCTGGGAAGCATCTAGCCTCATTTCGACCGGCTCAGAAACATCCAATAAGTAAGTCACTTCTCTATGATCCCGCCGAGTCTCTCGCCGACACTTCCAGATCCCGGTCTGGTGGGATCTCACTTCGTGAAGCGTCAGACATCCGTTGGAAATATTAAATTCCGAGTGTGGTAGAGCGTCTTGAACCTTCCTCTGACAGTTGCTGTCTTTGGGGTTCAACTCAAGGAAGTATCACGGTTCGTCCAGATGTATTTTCGTACAGTTGATCCGCCTTTGCGAGGAAAAAAGAGGAATGGAAAATTTGTGTTTGAACTTGCAAGATTGAAGCCTTACCATTACAAGGCAAAATTGCGGTCTCTCCTTCCGCAAAGTTTAGCCTTGAAATTTTCGATTCACACATGAGCACGACAACAACCAAGACAAATATCGTCAGAATACTGAAATAATTTTCAAGAATGTTTTTTCAATAACTAGTGGATTGACAGTTGGTCAAAATGTGCAATTAAGGCCAGTTTTATTGACGACATTGAGCCAGCAAAATCAGTTGCAAGCTGGGGAAAATAGTGTTGGGAATAATCGGATTGACATTATCCGTAGTGTTTAACAGCCAAGAGCAAGTCCACGGGTAGTTGCTAAGTCACAAAATTGAAAGACATATTCGTTAATGACCAAATCTTGCTTTCCCATTTGAATCCTTTGCTTTGCAAGAAATTTCCCCTTCAAAACGTTTGTGGTCAGTATTTGACGACCCTAAATAACCTACACGTACAACAGAAAAAGATTAGGCACATCATATGAGAAGAACTTACAGTTGAATTTCCTTCATTTCGAGGTTGATGCAAGGGCTAAATTGTTGGTGATTTATTGTGTTTTTTTAGGAGGCGGTAAAAATAGGAATAAAGTTGTGGGAGAAATGTTCGATCCCCAAACCAACGCTAATGCAAGAATTTGTTGTCCGCAAGCATTGCTTTGAGGGTGGGAACTTGAGTGGAACCTAGAAAATAAGAACACAATTGGAAAAATGGAGATCCGTACGCTAAGTTGCATTAATAGGAGAAGGAATAATAGTGTACACAGGTATGACTTTATTTTAGGCTTCGAACATTTTGTGTCATGAAAGACATATTGGAAATATGTAGAACATCACAAAATAAACGTCCTCCCACATTTCTGTTATGCTCTTGTCTCATCTAGTCAATCCGCTTTTTTCCTTCAATGCATGCTCTCGGAGATCCATCTCTCTTCTGTGTATACCATATACCTATACCTCATTCCAATAAACAACTAGTCATCCACCGTCTCACGACAACGTAACAATTTCCTTCTTTGGGCGGAAAGAAAATCTGCACACTCGGACTCACACTTGGATCTCCATCGGTTTCCAGGCGGTGTCTAAAAGTTTCCCTGATAAAGGTCGAGGAGGAGAATCGACCCCAGGACCTCTCCCAGGCTAGGAAACTGTGCTAAGCTTATCTTTTCTCTTTATCAGAATTATTATGCACACATGTCACACATGTACATTCGAGCATTAGCTTCATCCAGATAAGTTTGAAAGCCCTGGATTATCCCAAAAAAAAGATTAAAATCAATTTGTCAATTTGTTGTGCAGTTCGGTCCTGGGTTTGTATGACTACGGATCTCCATTATCGACTCGCAACTAACACTCTTCGTCCCAAACTTGATTTCAACCATTCCGTCACGTTTTTGGACGAGCTGTCTGACGAAGATTCCGCTCAAATTTGACTGACAACCACCTAGGTTGCAGTCGCAAGAAATTTCACAAACACCCAACAGCCCTCTGTATTTGCTCGAATTATGTAGAACATCTTCACCGATACCATCTTTCTTACTTTTGTGACACCATAGATGTCTAAACATCGCAATAACCATATCTCTAAAAATAATGATAGTAATACTTCATCTTTGTTTGAATATCTTGCCTGAGGAAAATAGACATTTTTCACCTCCTTTTTCTTGAGCAATCTTAAAAAAGCTAGCTTCTCTTATCTCATTGCGTTGCTCTAGAAATCATTTATCTCCCGTGGAGTGGCCATGACTTCACTAATAATGCAAGGTGCGTTGACTTGTAAACTCAAGTATTGAAATAAATGCAAATACAGTGTCTATGCTATATCCATTAAATTCGCACCCTTTAGTACTTGTGTCCAGAATTGTGGACGGGCCTCGAAGAAGGATAAATCATTGATACTTTTCAGGTTCTCGTGTGGTCTATGATAATTCTAACAGACTTGAGATGCAAGCGAAAAATACCACACATGATGTAAAATCGTCGACATTGTTAACGAAACGTTTGAAAACCTGGCGCATTACAACTCCCCGAATACATTTGATTGAACTTCTGGATCGCAATTACTTAACGTTTCTGTTATTTTTTTGTGAGGTAAACAAATGGCTTTGTTAGTAGACATTAGTTAACTATTGGATATTGGTAACAAATGCAAGAATGATAAACGTCCTACCTTGAAAGTATGTATTGAGCAAAAGATACTCAGGCACTGAATTTTCTTCAAATTCAAACAGTGTGTATTACGTATTTGCCTGATAAGACGATTATTGATAAGAGGTAGGGACTGGGGACTGCTTGTTTCATAATGAGACTTCTCGTCTCGATGCCTATAAAGGAAAGACAGCGTTATTAAACCATCTGCTATCGATTGTTCTTGCGTCGTTGTAAAGAAACATAATTAAAAACTGTAGACTAAATTTGAAGTTGATGAGTTAAGAGTGACGTTTTCCAACTTTGTGAGCTCTATCTTGAACAAACTATCGAGCAAGAAATCTTGGCAATTTTGAATGAGACATTCAGCAACATCGAAAATTCAAAAAAAGTGTGGATTAATTCAATAAACACAGAGGTTTGTCACTAGAAAAAAGAATTCTATTCAGTTTTCTCTATGGTCGCATTATTATTATTTGCAACTAAAACTCGCATTACTTGTGATTTGTAAAATATTCAATATTTAGATGTAAAACATTGAAATGAAATTTACTTCAAAAAAGGCAAAATGTGAAAAGTTGCGTCCCATAGTTCAAGAAATTGAAAAGTTTTGATTCACAGATGCTATAAATTGCTCATTTCGTTTCTTCATTTAGAAATTTCAAAAGTAGATGTGATAATTGAGACTCTACACTTTTTTATGATTATTCTTTCAATTGAGTTAAAACAGTTTTATTACTTGTTTTAACCCTGTCACTAAATCTCAAATTGGCTGTTACAAGTTTTATTTTGGTCATAAGGTCAGATGTTTGACGCACTAATTCAAATTGTTTAGTGTGCTTTAAGCATAGTCGAGCCTACTCGTTTTATAATTGTCACGTATCATACCGATTATTGAGCGCTTTTCGGGACAAGCACACTCTCGGGACTTGAGCATAGCCAAGCATATACTCGAGGTCCGTGAGTACACCAGGGGTCAATGTTGTAAACATTCTAGGCCAGTTGTTAAGCGGTTTAACGTATCCAGTTGAGTATAATAGAGTATACTCTAACTGAGTTTGCTAGAGTATATGCTTCAGTACATAGATGTACTATGACATACTCGTACATTCAACGTTCGAGAAGCGGACCAGATCTCTAAGCAGTGAAATCTCCCAAGGGTGATTTTTCTCCCCTTTGGCTTGGAATTTATGCTCTGACAGTCTTCTGGACCTGTGTATGACAAAGGGCCAGTCAAGGCAATAGGTTTTGCCGACGACTGTGTCCTTATCACCACAGGCCATGACCCAACGACCTTGGCATCAATGTGAAAAAAGCCATCATTGGAGCTTTCAAATGGTAGGTAGGGTGCCAAACGAGGCCTTACTTTTGGATCCAGCACAACAGTTATTGTTCTGTTCGATCGAAAGAACGAGGTGATTAAATCCAATCCAAAAGATTGATAATTTGGAGATCCCTTTCTCAAGCTTAGCCAAATGATACCTTAGCATTGAGATGGATGAAAGAATAAGCTTTAATTGTCACATTCAGGCAAAGATAAACAAGGCAAAATGGCTTCTTTTCATGCTTAAAAACTCGCCCGGACAACTCTGGGGGCCAAAGAGGTCTTTAATACAGTGGTGCATGGAGGTCTCAATTTAACTGGAGGTCTATCAAATTGTCGTCGTATACCCCGGTAGGCTTTGATCTCATTAGGAAATTAGGATTAGATAAAACGATGAGTTAGGCCTTACCTTGGTTCCGTTTTCACCCTTCATCCTGTTTAAGAGGTTACTGGTGATCATTTCCAATCATTATAGTCCAATTTTCACGTATACTATTTTTGTTTATAATTCAAGATGATTGACATTGGAATTCCAGGATCGTGTAGTAGTTGGCTCCTTTTTCGCTCTGTAGTTAATAAAACACGTCTGATCCACTTTCAAGGAGTGCTTGGATGTTTCTGGCAACCACTCACATCAAAAATATTTTGGCACTATACACGAATTCTTGTCACTGGTAATTTTTATTCGAACAAGTCAAATTTCACGGTTCGTCCATCTTGTATCACCCGCTTACCTCAACTCAACTTGGACAGCTGAAAAACTTGAACAAAAGGATAGGATCACAGCATTAATTTGTTTGGTTTTTTGTACCCCTTTGCGCTCAAGCGCCATCTTTCGGATATGTAGGGATGAGTCAAACGTGAAAATGACATAGCTTTTTCCTCCAACACTTGAACTTCCGTGTCAAAGCAAGCTTAAAGGTTTACCTTTACAATCACATCTAGTACTATGCTTTGGTTTTTGTAAAACAGCTCCGCTAATTTCAACACTATGGTAATTGACTCATGCCACAGCCAGGAAACCAATACAGCGACAGAGGCTCATGGTGGAGAGGACAACAAATTGCACAAAGAGATGTTTTTCGTGTATGTATTGCCTATTATCTTCACCAGCAAAAAATGACCTTTATACGTATATATGTGCTACTTATAGTGTAAATACTTTAACCACTATATTCAAAGCCCCCAGTAACCCTTGTCTTATCTTTTTTTGATCTAGTAAATTTGAACAGGAAAGACAAAAAAAAGCCGAAACACTCACGGTTTGCTAATTTTTGAGTCAAAATTCAAAACCGTCAGCTCGGTCTGAATGGATGATACATATGCCTTCTTTGGGTGGGAGTATGCATGCATTTGACATTGAACATTGGTCTAAAAAATTGCGATCTTCTACATATCCACCTGAATGGTCTCTGGACAAATGTGCCGCACTTTTAGAGCCCATTCATGGAAAATTGGGCGAATCTCCTTCAAGATCTCTTGTTTGTACATGACTCGATTTTCCCCGCCAGTCCTGGTCCACGGTTTGCCCCGTGATGTGAAATGCAAGAATTGAATGTTGGCCTGGTTTCGGCAAACTTCCGTGATAGAAGACAGAGGTTCCATCTCATTATATTCAGAATCGATGGTTCCGTAATGTTTCGGCAGAATGAGGACTTCATCGCCACAACTGAATTCCTTGTTCACGATGTCCATGTCAAAATTAGGCTTGCCCGTGTCAATTTTCAGAGAGCCGAAATGGCGTCGAACCCGATAATAGAGTTGCAAACTGGGCTCAACCACCATCATGACCGTGGTCACAGCCACCACGGTTTCACCTGGTGTGAGAAAAAAGGTTCCATAAATGGATGCCATTTTCCAGGGGGGCAAACACAAATCACAAGAAAGACACTATAAAAGAGGTGGCAAGTACCGCGACATTTCGGGTCGGAACCAATGACCACGCCTTTATCTCGAAACCAGTATCCTTGAGGAGCGGCCAATTGAATGCCTGGAGGAAATTCCAATTGGAACAGGTGGTCCAATTGATGCATGGTGAACCCATCGCTGTCCATTAGAATCAATCGGTCATATTTGATTAATTGGAAAGCATGAAACTTTTGATATGTGGGCTTGTAGAAAGTGCTCTTGCCTTTGGCAAATTTGGCAAGGGAAGTGACGTTCTGTAGCACGCCACCTTCGTATTCCCATTTCTAAAAGATAAGCTGGGTTTTAAGGGCAACTCTGCTGACGAACGATCTTTTGGTAAAACATTGATTTTGAAAAGAAACAATTGGACTTACTTGCAAGACAATAATTGAAGAAAGTAAAGGAATGTTAGCGATTCTACTTTGATTACTGTAATTTCATCCCAATTCTTGAAGTCTTTTGGGTACAACTAGCTTTCAACCCAAATGATTGGCGATTACTTTTGAAGTTAGGCTAGGACATCATAAATGGGACTCCACGTTGTTCACCTTATCCCAGTCCTGTACAAAAAGGCCTTGACTCACCTCTGTTAGGTTGGCAAAGGCCTTGTCCGTCAGGGTGGAATCCACAAACATCAAGACATAATCCAATTCATATGGAAGTGGTCCCAATTTAGACCGGTGATTTTGTAGAATCTTCAAGGCCACCAGAGCTGAGCACAAATATTGAGGCGAGGACGCGTACCAAACATAGGCGAACCTTTTCCCTGACAATTCTGACTGGGGCTTGAAAACTGCCCCACGGTCTTGGACGAGGGGTTGGTGAACACAATTGATAAAGTCACTAGGGGATGCCACTCGTTTCGTAGCACTTGAGTGGGCAAAAGGCAGGATCCAAGGTTTCCGATAATCCAAGGGATTTTGGCTCTGACCTCGGTTTGATTTTGTGCCAGGTTCACGAAAGCGTAAGTTCGACCACACAAACATCAACACAGCCACGGCGATGATTGCGAGAGCCAAAAAAAGAAACTTGAACCATGGCCCAAACTGACAAATCTTTTTGGAATTCATCTCCTCTAATGCAGCGGCATATTTCGGATTGCCCTTTAGCCAATAGATCAGCAAACACACCCAAAACATGGAAGAATGAGGCCAGGTCTCACTTTGGACCCGCACGGTGAAACGCTCGTTGAGTTCAAGTGTCTCTCAGTTAATCTTTATGTACAGTACCTGGTGAGATGGTGATTTTAGTTGCCAGCAAAAGTGGACATGCAAAGAGTAAGCTTAGCCCCACTAAATGACTGGAATCACCCAACGCTTATCTCTATTCACTCTGATCGTTCGATTATGCGGTACAAGAAAACAGAAAGGCAACCTATTGTTGCATGTGTGGCCGCACATTTGAGATTGCTCACCTGGAAGAAATTTTTCATGTAACAAAAACGCATTGTATAAGGAAACTCATTTCATTTGTAAGCAGAATGTTAGACATTTGAGAGATAATGCGGCAATACGAATAAGAGTCATTTCTTATGCTATGTTCATGATTTTAAATTTAAGGTGAGCTGTACATCAGATTTTCAAGCTTGGCTGGACCCAATGATGCCATTCTCGTCTTACAGTGCTAGGCAATCTAATCTTTAAATATTGAATTCTTTTTCACCAATACTTATCGATATGCTGATAAATTTCACACTAATCGTCATGCTTTGATTTTCAATTGGATTTTCAACCAAATTAAGATTGAAAGTTGAGCATCGTTCCCAAGTTTGGTCATGGGGTATTTTCTGTAAAGTCATTTTGTCACACGATAGGCAGGGGAAATCAATTCAATATTAGGCCAAAACTACGTACATATTATGTTCATATGACATGCAATGGGAAGCAGTAGGGGAGACTACCACAAAAGCAATATCGCTAGAGGTCGCTCTCGACTTTGAACAACGCTCTCACTCTCGGTTAATAGGTTTGAGCGCTCTCTATGAATCTTTTTTGAAACCACTGATGACGTACAAATCAAATAGGACTTAAGATTTGAAATGGGCTGTGGATGGAACANGATTGAAAGTTGAGCATCGTTCCCAAGTTTGGTCATGGGGTATTTTCTGTAAAGTCATTTTGTCACACGGTAGGCAGGGGAAATCAATTCAATATTAGGCCAAAACTACATATTATGTTCATATGACATGCAATGGGAAGCAGTAGGGGAGACTACCACAGAAGCAATATCGCTAGAGGTCGCTCTCGACTTTGAACAACGCTCTCACTCTCGGTTAAGAGGTTTGAGCGCTCTCTATGAATCTTTTTTGAAACCACTGATGACGTACAAATCAAATAGGACTTAAGATTTGAAATGGGCTGTGGATGGAACATATAATCGGCTTGAATTATCGCTATGAACGTGCTTCATGGACTATCCTAGACAAGCTTTGGTCGTTTTTTACTTTTAGTCTTCTTGCACCGGTAGTAAATATGAACAGATCCAATTTTATTTTATTAAATATTTGCAGCAATTGTCATACGCGGACATGGTCGTAGCGCAGTTGACAAAGGGGCAAACGAGTTATACTCGGGTTCATGGGCTCGATCTCAGGTGTCCAGGTTTGGGCAAAGGCAGCTGAACACCTGAAAAAATAGCTATCTTGTTGACAGGGCAGTAGAAATGAAACTACAAGTAATGAAATTAGAGTAATTTGCTCCGATTCAAAAAAGGAAGTGTAATCCTATTCCATTTGAAAATGGTGTGAGGGTAACGACCCCAAAGAAACAAAAATCACTCGTTCCTCGTTCTTTTTTTCACGCTCCAGAGTTCTATTTTGGTTTAGTTTTTCACGGGCTTTTCTAACTGCTACAGGGAATGTAACGCAGTGCTAACTTTCATACACAAATAAAGCACATTGACGAATTTCGTTTTTCCATATTGGAGTCAAGATGGCAAAGCTGTTAATGTTGGCAAGAAAGTTGGATTTAAGCTGGATTCAAGACTCTCTGGATCAGATCTCACCCTGGTTATAGATTCAAAGCTTAAGACCTAAGAGACCCACGTTCCATCGCTAATGCTAAGCGAATAAACATTATCAATGTTCATTTGCAAAACAATTTGGCACGAAAACTTAAAATTTTAGGACTGTTTGAAAGAAAAAGAAAACAATTGATTTAGCAAAGTATGGTCTTGATGATGCAAAAAAACCTGAAATATTGGTCATCTAAAATTTTAGTAAAAGTAATTGTCACGAGTAACGTCAATACATTTCTTGGCGTGTAACGATTGTGTAACGAATTAATCTTTTTGGCCAAAGTAATTGTAACTGTAATCCGTTCCTTTTATTAAAACTTCCTTATATTCCAAATTCGTCAAACGAAACCTGGGCGTGCCCCAACATGTCAGCAATGCATGGACGCATTTTCTATGCGAAACCGAGCCCCTCACTTTCGGGCTGGCCAGTTGGTGTCCAACCGTGTTGGGAACCTGACCTTTCCGGAGGCGATGTCCGAGCACAAGTTGTCCTTCCCGGTCACGGACTTGCTTGCACCTTATTGTCCTTGGCCCGACATCCCTTCGGAGTATTGGCGGTCATGCACCTTTGTCCGGCGGCTCCCAGCAGCTCAATGCCATCAGCTGATGGGAGCTGACAGAAGATCTGTTCAATTCGGCCCATCCTCTCCTCTGCAATAACCAAGAATTTCATCACTTGCCTTTACCTAACTTTTATGTAGTATTTGCAATTCCCGTCTTTCCTTTTTTCATATGCATTCAACCAATTCTAGTCATATTCACTGCGATATCATCTTCTAGCCAATTATTCAAAAGCTTCTACCTTTTAGACTTTTTTGGTTTTATGCACTTAACAGTCTGTATAATGTTTATACTTTTATATATATATTGTAACCTTTATACTTTTCGCCATGACTGTCGCAATAAATATGATATTACTATATAATAATACCCTGCTTGATGGTTCATATTAAAATGGCCAAATGGCGCAATTGCTATTTTGAGCCAACTCTGAGAACTGCAAATGAGGCGACCAATTACCAAACGATTAACCTCCTGTCCTAACCCTGTAACGCCCACTCGGCGAAACTTTGAAGTAAATACTGATTTACACCGAGGAATACAGAGAAGTTGTTGTTTTCGGGTACTTTTTTTCCATGTTGATATCGAGGGAAGATTTGAATATGAATGAAGCCCATTAAACGCAAAGGAACTGAAGCCCACCAAGGGGTTTCCATTTTAGACCACAAATGTGAAACAAAAAAAATGCTCCGATCCAATGGATTGAGACTCCCATTCATATTGATGATTAAATCCCTAGCCTCTCGTTCAATAATGGAGGATCATGTTTCAATCAGAAACTTTTTGCTCACCGGACTGGAAATGTTCCCATGGGAGTCTCAACCAAATCCGAAGCGTCTAAGGTAAAAGGAGGTAGCCCTCTCCTCCCGCTGACTCAGACCTCTAACCAACTATAGTACAATCCAATCAGCTTGTTCTTTCCGGCACACAAATGTATATAAAGATGGTTCCTAGTAGGGCCAATGCCTAGCTTGGTCATGGTTTAGGATACCTCCTCGATCTCAAATGAAAATGACAGTTCCAAGGATCCCAAAGATGAACAAAATCGCTTGCCGTCAAGTTTCCAAGTTTCTAAGTTTCAACCCTCCAAAATGCCAATCTTGTCGATGTGCCTCCAAAGCCACGGCTGTGTTAACCTCTCATTGTGAACTTGTGGGGCGAATGAAGGTCCAAATTGTTGGCTTGCTTTGTCTCCCTGGTCATTTGGTCGCCTTTGAGGGCGAATGGAGTTGTTATTTGGTGTCCGGGAGCACAATTAGGGACCGAATCCATTCCGTCGTTCAGGCATAAAAGCGAGGGCCATGAACCCACAGGGTTGGTGGACAGACTGGTCGCCATTAGAGGGGAATTAGAGAAATGGAACCCTCAATTGAGATGAAACCCCCTTCTTGTTCACCCGTGAATTATGCCACCAACCACGAACGCTCTTGGATCGCTCGGTGAACGCCAGACTAACAATCTTTTACCCACTGACTCTGAACTCGTTTTTAGTACATAGGATTGTGAAATGGGTTGATCAGGAAAGTTGCCTTTGAGAGATTTTCATGATGATAGGGGGAGTATATTGCTGAATCCAATTTGGAATTGTGCTTATGAAGTCCGGCGAAGAAATCTAACCAATTAGCGATTACTGACATTGTCTAACGGATCAAATTTGACCAGGCAATCATTCTGTCGCAGTTTTCGTGAATTTTAGCATGGTGCGTCAATGTCAGTGCCAAAATTGGCAGGTATCTTTTTTGAAGACTTGGAGGATGTCTCAATTTCACGCATGTGTCATCAAATATTTATCCAATATCGTGTTACCCGACGACCCTTTTTCCCCGCACCCCAGTCTCTGGTATTGCCTCCAATGTTTGCTTCTGAAGGAGCATTTTGTTAACCATCGAACCTGGTTCTCTGACTTCCAGAAGAGAACCGTTCAAATCTCACAATCTAACTCAGAAACTGTCCCTTCGACCAGATAGATCTCTCGATTGAGATCTCTAAATCCAATCGCCCTCCCTCTTTATAATTTGCAAAGAGCTCCCCTTTCAATGAAATTACAGGGGACGGACGAGAATTTGAAAACGTAACGGGCAAACACGGCGCTCTAAAAAAAGAAGAATGCTCAAACCCTCTTTTTTTCCTTTGAGCAAAAGGGGAGCGCATATTGCATATAGCGTATGTATTGATTGTATGAAGGCAACAACACACACATTACTAGTGAACCATGAACGGCGAATGAAGCGATCAAGTGAATTTTGTTCATATGGGCTTTCAAAGCTCTAGAGCCATGAGCTTCGTCCAAATGTCCTAGCCATCAATTTGGACTTGGTCCAGCTTGTGGAAACAGTCCGAATATTTGGAACGGGGATAATGCCAATGTTGGGGATTCGACACCATGAATCGAGAACATATTGGAAACAGACACACATATTATTCATGGGGATAACATTGATGCAGGGGACGTATAGCACCGATACGATTAGTTGAGAGCAGATAGTTAGTTATCTTTTCGCTTAACAAATCATGAGACAATATGAAAAGATGACATTGGCAATGTTTGTCTAAGTTGAATAGTTTTTGAAACTTTTAAATCATTAGTTGTTTAGCTATCGGCCTGTTTTGATCTAATATCTTTCCTCACGCTTCTGGAAAGGAAACTGGGAACATCTGATCTTTGGTGACATATCTATGAATCCGCAATTGTGTCGTCACTTTTTGTAGACAATTCTCAATGGATGATTTACGATCAATCTAGTTCATTGTCCTGTCACCAATATGGCTATATCAATTTTCAAATGTTTTCGATAACCATGCTCCAATAATGCCTTTTGCCGATGCTCCCCTTTTTGGCACTTGCTTTTTTTTTAAACCACGATGTCGAAGTGAAGGTGCTGGAGGAGTTCGTCAAGCATGAAATATATGTTCTCTGAATGTGAGTATGACTCAGACACACCTTAAATGGCCATCAATCACTTCTTGAGAAACCACAACTTAGCTCGTACCAGTCGGGTAGACGAACGTTGTGGAAAAAGACCCCCTTTTACCTGACTGGGCGATTGGCTGAGTGTTCCACCGAGAACAAATTGTACCGGTTCAATCACCAACCTCGACTTGATTCATATCATGCATTCGAACTGAGAGTGCTCTGCTGTACGCTTCTTCCCTAGTATACGTAGATGGTGGGTTTTTGACTTGAGGCTGCTCCAATTTTCATATCTTGCTTTTCCGCTGTCAAAAAAAGATGATGATGATGATGATGAACATAAATAGAGACACTCTTGTTCTTGGTCGGCTTCGCCTTCGTCATCGTCGTGCTTCCGCAGTAGTCGAGATCGTTTTGATGGATGGACTTTAAATGTGAGAAACATGGCTTTCTGTTTCTTCTGCTTCTTCCTTCCCCCAAAAGACAGATGACAACTACAATCAAAGAATTATGCTCGTTGCTGCGCCGTTCGTCACGTGGGGTTAGATGGATGCGTCCTAAGTGGATCACCGTGTTTTTAGAGAGGACAATGGGGCAGAGACCTGCTTGACAATGAGGCCATGTCGAAATCATAATCCCGAACATGAAACATCCATATCAACGACCTCAATGGCTGAAGCTTGCCAAGATCCACACAAAAGGCAGTCAATGGGGAAACGGGGATCAAAAGCTGACATGGATCCATCAAGCACTCGGAATATAAGCAGTCGCCATTGGACTCGTCGTTGGAATCGGCGGCTAATTCATTCATTCCAATTTGAGGGGACGAAAGTCAAGAGAGACTAATCTGTCTTGCCGGCGCAATTTTTATCAATCTTGGACCATCTGCCAAAGTTTTATCAACATATGCGCGTCTTTCAGCGAGTCAGGTGTGACATCTAATCTATTATTAAGACTAGCAGCCTTGATTGAAACGTATTCACGAGCCTTCATTGAGACTCACGATTCCCCATTCACAATTCTCGAGGGTGTCAAACGAAACTAGAGGGGCTAGCCGTACCCTACTAGTACGAAGAAGGCGAGGGTAAATACTTCACGGGGGAGGGACTTCAAAGGAGGCTTTTTCCAAAGAGGATCGATGATTCCCTTGGGAATCTGGGGTGTTTTTCAAGTAGCGAGGGGCAACCCTCCCTTCTATTGAATTGCATTTACCGTAGGGTTCGAGCAAAAATGAAAAGAATCGAAGGCTCTGAGGCACACGGTGTTATCCCGAGCCCAAGAACTTGCGTTGGGTCCTTTCAATGCATGCATTGGTTAGACCAAGACGTGGTCCAATTGATGGCTAGCCAAGGCAGTGTTCTGTTCCCTCCGATCATTGTGTTTAATCAGGGGCACTTTCCCACAATACTTGTATGATGTTTTCTGGGAATACACTGGATTGGTTTTGGAAGCTTTTCGGCAAAGCCTCGAGCAACCCTGTTCATTTTCCTGCTGTGGGCTCTGCTTCTCTCTCATCTACTGAGGTTTTTGCTCATCTCTCTACGTAGTTGGCACAAAGAAACTGAGAATCAAGATACTCACACTCATCCCGAAATCGATTAGGTAACTCACCAAGGAAAGGAAGATCAAGACCCCGTCTGACACCGGTTTTGGTGTACCAGAAACCTGACTCATAAACGTCGAACCGCTTCAATCAATACTCTTGCTTCGACACCAAATTGAGTGTAGGGCTTTGATGGCACCATGAAAAATCGAATCAAATGTGCAAACATGATATAACTTTGGCTTACTTATACTATGTTCATCTCAAATGTGTTGTCGATGACGACACGTTGATTAGAAGAAAATGAGTTTGTTAAATCATCAATGATGACAATCTATATATTCATATATAGTAGTTTATGTAGTAGCGATGTCAAGACAATCAACATGTGTATCAACCATCGAACTTTGCCTGTCAATGAAAGAGATGAATTCATGGACGATTTCAGCCGTACGTACTCCCTAAAGCGCCCAAAGCAATTAACTACATGCATATCAATCCAGGTAATTTCAAAGGAAGAGCACAGCATGATTGTGCCTTCAAATGGACGATTGTGCAGGTGCCAAATCATGGGCCTTACACAAGGACTAGTGACTAAGTAAGTTCTGCTCTCTCTCTCCTTCTCTGACGTGACTAAATATTTAAAGCGTCCGTCGGTTGGTTGGTTGATCGGCTGGTTGGTTGAGATTCGTTGGTTGAGTGAGTTGCTTAGGCAAGACAAACGATTCACACGTTGATCGTACTCAGAAACAATTATCCGACTCCACATCGGACGTTTCCAGGAAATTGATCAATAAAACCCAGCTCTAATTTTGACTTCATTTCCACACTTCTTCCACCAAGGGTCTTCTTTGCTAGCAATACAAAAAAATGATATTGGCTAGGCAAAGGCAAGTGAGACAGACATGAGGATTTGAGTCAACGTTGACTATTGATCTGGTGTGTATACACGCTTGATGTTGACATTGGTGTCCAAGGTAACTATGGTTTGGATAAATGGATGGATGGGTTGTTAGGTGGGTGTGTTAGTTGGCCATTCCTGAGACCAACACTTGTTTCCGTTGGTGTCAAATTTTGTTTGTTCACGCCTAATTCATTGTTGTCTTGTTATTACACCACCACGTCGCTCACTCACTCTCATACTCTGGTTTCACTGGTCTTGGTCTACTACTACTACATCGTACACAGTGGTAATGGTAGATCCAACGCCAAACGGATCGTTTTGTTATTGGTGGACAAACCGACGTGTCTCGTGTATTGGTTGGCCATGATTCCTAGTCACTCAATCGGGCAGGTGTTGTCTTTGCTGAACACTTGAATTAGTCGGATATGGCACCGTTCAATACCTTTTCCCACCACCACCATGCTACCTACTCTGCTACTCACTTGATCAAATATGGAACCGGATTGATAATGAAAGAAGCTGTTTCACTGGATTAGACCGCACTCGATTCATTCATAGGGATTTTCCCCCTTGCTTGCATGACGCGAAAAGTTGTGCGTTTGTCGATTGGGGCATATGAATTCTTGGCAGTGCAGTGGTTTGAAGACTCCCACGTGATAGTTGGATGGAGCTGGAAATTTTGAAAGCACTTGAAATCTGTCCCCAAAGATCGTGATGGAGTGGGAGTGACCACCTCTGAGATTGTTGTTATTGTGGGGTTGTGAGCAGCCAGGAAATAACACTCTGTCATTAAAAATGTGCGGGTTGATCTGCTCAAAAACATGCGGCGAGCTGGGGTTTCCCAGAATTGGATAGAATTTTAGTGTGCCTAATACTAATTGGAGTGGAACAAGTTCTAAGGCAAATGGTTGTTCTTTCCCATTCTTGAACGGACTTGAGCCGAACGTAAAGTGACGTGGTGGCTGGAAGATCGACATTAATTATCTTTGATTGCCTCCGATCTAGCGATCCGCCCATTTCCCCCGTCCCGCCTCCTTTTTCCTCCTCTTCCTCCACCGAAGCTGGAAGACAAAGTGTTACCAATGAGGACCAAAAGCCTTTAATCTTCCTCCCCAACCAACACTTTATAATCAGGATCATTTTCAAGGGCTTCAAGAATGGGAGACGTCGAAGACGGAGAAAGGGTTGTTATTTCGGAGCCTCAAGCCACCATTTATTAGTGGCGTGGTCAAGACCAAGAAGCCAAAACCAGCCACGGGAGAAAAGAGCCCTTTATCTCAAATTGGATTCTCCATTCTCCTCTGTTCAAGCTCCCGAACAAAAACACGGATAACTCGAATCATTTGGAGTGTACATACTGTATGTGTTGTGTTTAGTATCTGCCAATTATGGACTGATTCTCCACTTCCATATCCGACGTACCTGCCATGGTTTAGCAAGACCCAATGGTCATACGTAGGTTTAATGAAGTAAGAAGGGATGTGTCTTGACAAAGAGCGGCGGTCTCATTTGACTTCCTTCCCCAGATATTTTAGTGCCATTTTTTCCCCGGGCGGGCGGGTCGTCGGCATTCCGGCTTTGGCCTGGTCGTGTTACCGCTTCCAATTTATGCTTCGAATACCGGGAAAATAACGACCCAAAGCCAAAAAACAAAGCGAGACGTCAAAGTCAAGTTATGACCATTGTAATGCAATGTTATGGCCATGAGCTACCAAGAACCACAACATGAGGAAGAAAAGCCAAAAGATCAGCAGACGAAAAGCCAGAGCATCGTGCGGGGCAACTTTGGACTGCCAAATATTGTCATAAATTTGGAGAGGAATTCTGAGACGGAAAGAGGCGGGGCCTGGTGGCATTAGCGTTGCTCACACCAACCCTCCCCAAACCACTGCTGTTGGATGAGAATGGCTAGTTCACACCTGGCCCGAGCGGAGGAAGCCACAGAATTCTGATGATGCATCTTCCGTGCATTCGGCAATCGGTTCGCCACCAAGAAAGCCAGGTACACACGTACTTCATTGCATCTGTACCTACTACACGGTGATCATGAAGTCAAAGCCTCGATAAAGAAAGGTAATCCATTGGAGGAGGACGTGGAGGCGGAGGAAGAAGCGGAAGGAGAGGAAGGAGAGGAGGAGGAGGAGGACGGGTCTGGAGCCGTCCATTGGTGTGACTGATGATAAAGATGATGATGACTTCTCATTTCTGCCTTTTGAACATAACAAATGACTCATGGACAGCCCTGGATTGATTAGGGTTGCTCTAATTTCTTTGACTACTTCATGAAACTATCTGGAGGGATTCATATAAGTCATTTATTTGTTAGACGCTGATTGGACAAGATATATTGACATTTGCATATGATGTCATCTGTAACTTGACGCAAGCAGGGAGTCATTTGCAACGCACATTCCTCGACATACATAGATATGGGCATACTTCTTAATACTAGGGATTGAAGTGCCTTGAGCCTGGGCTGCCTTGATTTATTGCCCAAACAAATGATAATAATAAACGACTTTAACGGCGTTGACGATCATTGATCAATATAAACATAAAAGTCATTCACGTGCAGCTAGTTGTTTTAAGCCTCGAGGGGCTCTCAATCATAGACTTTTGATCTAACACTATATGACCTTTTTTATTTTTATCGAACTGGAAATTGACAACTAAAACCAGGTTTAAGACTTGAGAAAAAAGTGGGCAGAATGGGCCATCACAATTACACTTACACTTAATGTCCCAATGACTTATCATTTGCGCATTCATGTAAAGTCTGTATACCTGTATATAAAGGGGCCTGAAAAGGTTCAAAGTATTCATTAACTGGGAAAAATCAGGTTTTCCCTATTCACAATGATCCAGCCAACACTTGAAGCCAATCGTTTCTGTTATGTCAAATTTTCAAGCCAAGTCAAATCCTCGATATTTTCGCGAAATTTTGGGTTTCATTTCAAATTTAATTCCGAAGTGCAACAAGCACTTTCGCCAATTGGCATGAATATCGCCAACAACGGAAAAGCCAGTTCAAATGACAAGCAACCTTCAAAGGAGAGTTTGAGCCTCAGCATTGAACCAGCCTGAAACGTGAACCTGGTTGATTTTGCATTCAAACCACGTGACCTACCTTCGGGAAGATGCAAGATTACGCTACGATTGCCAAATTACTTCCTTTGACTCGCCGAATAGGTGGACTAAGAGAGCCATCGAACAACGCCATAAGCCCTGAAATGGTAGGTTCCATCAAAAGGGGTACCTAATGGATAGGACAAGAAATCCAATGTAGCAATTTTCTTGCTCCAATTGGGCTTCAAGCTCACTTCTTGGATGTTTCTCAGAGGGATTGTGGGTAAATGTTATTTGAATGTACAGTGCGTGCATGTGTGCGAGCTTCATTCCGATGAAAGAGGGCTTGGCCCCCAGGTTCGACCCCGAAAAGCACATCACAAAGGGCATTCGTCACGAGTGAATGGCTTAATCTCGCCCTACAACTTTAATACGCGTCCGTTGAAGGACCCGGGTTTGAGCAGACGTAGAATTCTTGAGGTCTCGAAATATGATCTTCGAATTCATGGGGTAATTTGCGTTTCGTTCCACTCAGGGCATGAATAAAGCTAAGAATTTGATCAAACATCAGACGCCAGAATCAAGCACCCAGACCAATCCAATTCCATGAAACTGCCTCAGATGTTGAATGTGGGGTGAGTTTTTCCACACAACCATCCTTGAGCTTTGGGCTTGTCGGGTGATATCATTAAATACGAAAACGGAATGATTGTTCCGCGGGAGATGAGTCATTTGACAGAAAAAAGGACGTCTCAAGAGTTTTTTTCGAAATTTGACAAAATGACAAAATCCCAATGCAAGTCTACTCTCAATCGATATTCTTATATGTACGGTACTTCTGGCTCCAATCATTGACACTAACTTCTTGCTTCATGCAAAGTAGCAATCTTCAAGTTACCAGCAAACAAAATGCAGGTTCCATAAAATCCACATTACATGCTTGAGTCATGTTTTGGTCACGCTTTGGGAAATCCAAAAAAGACAGGATCTGGTAAGGCAATGTTCGAAAAAATGAACAGGAACCACATCAAATGATATAGTAAACCAGCTTTCGTTGGATTAAGTTATGTTTTACCCAATGCTCTTGGAATCACACAACCTCCCTTCGACTCATTTGCCGTTCAACTCAATCCAGGTTGCCGAGATATGGAAATGGAACGCCGAGTATCATGACAAGACATATTCATTGAGGGGTCTTTGAGAGTGGAAGAATGTCTTTTTCCATCAATCCCAATTCTTTAGAAATGTGGAAGAAAAAAAAAGGTGGGACTGTGGGTTGATTTCAGGTGTGCGTGCTCGACAATCCCGACGCATGAAAAATCGAACAAAAATCGAGCTGGTTTTCTCTTTCTCCGCAGTTGTTGTTGTACTTGTTATTAATATCCAGATGGGTGGGAGTTAGTAAAGGTATTCATTGAAGAAGTGAACCTGTGAAACAAATGGACAGAGTGGACTTTAATTACCAAGGCTTAGCCCTGCTTTTACACAATGAATGATTGAGCGGTGGTCTATTAAAAGCAAACAAAAAGCCTATATTAAACACTCCAGGAGCGACTCATCCATCCATCTGGCAGCTGATGAGGATCATTATCATCATCATCATCATTATGAGTCACTGAAATACGTAGTAGAGCACGCACACAAATACTGCCGAAACGCACAGTACTCGCCGTCGACGAGGTTGACGTTGTTTTTGTGGCAATAATTACTCCACCCAAGTCCAACCAAAGAAGAACACGAGGCGAATTGGCTTGGAATGACTAAACACGGGAAACAATTGAACAAGTCGTCATTATCTCAATGCTTCCACGACGACGACTCCTGCGAAACAACCACCGAAACAAGCGGAGGGAAATCCAAGAAACGACGCTTCCGTTTAGTCAAACATATCCGAAAACTGTTCACTCTTGCATACTTAACGTTTAAGTGCCCCCAAGTTATGGCTTCAAATCATGAGATCGTTGCCGAAGTTAGCCCACGATTTGCCATTTTGCCATTCAAAATGGATCAGGAATCTTTCTGGTTTCGGTGTGATGCCAGCCAACTGTGGGTTGGTTCACCCACCCTTCCTTCTCATCGTCAAATAGGAATTTATGATTTCCCGTGGAATTAATTGCAAAAACGCCGAGGCTCGGCGAACGGGTTATGATTACGGTTTTGAAATAGAGGTTTTATGGCTTAGGCCAAGATTTCCTCGAGTCAGAGGTCTTGGTAGTGTTTAATCAATAAATGCTGACTCAATGTGGCTAGTTGGCGGCCTCGTTCATCGCTCCGTAATTAGAGAAGAAAGTTGCCATTTCGCCATTAGACTCGGACGACTCTGAGTCATCGAATTAAAAATCAGAGCTACGGAGTTGTTAGAGCGCTTTAAGTCCGTTTTGAAGTCCGTTTGATAAGATCGATAAAGCGTTTTTAATACCCTCATAAACGGTTGTGCATTAAGATGAAATGGAAATACAGACCTTTGGGATCCCGTTCACCTCGGAGTTCTCAGGGTTGGCCAGGATTAATAATCGAAACACCCTCTCTTTTCTCTTTGTGTTAGTCTAGTCTGCCTTTGCCAAGCTAATCCATGATCGCTAATGTCTTGAGATTCGAACAGACAAGCAGGGATCGAGGGGTGAATGGCGTGGGTATGAAGTGGACCTGAATTTGCACCCTGCTACGATTTGGCTTTTGAGAGTTTGGCCGTTTCGAGGCCGCTGTTGTCTGTCCAGGCTTTGGGCGGCTGCCCGCATTCGATCGAGGATGAGTCAAAACAATTTCATAATTAGTCTCTCTGGGAGAATCCACGGGCGTCCTTCCTTTGAGAACCACGTGAGGGCACCACACAAAAGCACCAACTGCAGCAGCAGCAACAGCAGCAGCAGCGGCACCTTCAATATTGATCATGACACATTTTAACTTTCACACCTGGCTCTCTTGAATGGAATCATCCCGATGTGGTTTCCGTGGAACTGGTTGGGCGGGGTTGTGATCACGAAAAAGACTCTCGAAAGGCCAATATGATCGATTTTCATGACACACCCGACAACTGTCGTTGAATGGATACGATATTTCGTACCACGTACTCTGTCGATTGAGTCGATACTCTACAAGTCTTTGACTAGCTCCACTGCTTGAGTTTGTGGCAAGACAAAAGGAATTCTCAACTCATCATCCCCCGTCATTATGATCATCATTCATGAGAGTTGTCCATCCAAAGCCGAAAAAGAAGACGAACCGAGCTAAGCACCACCTACTCCTAGAAACATCTTTCCTCCATCCACAAAGAGAGTACCCCGTCCATCCCATCCCAGGCAGTGCCATGCACAACAACTCATCGGGGGATTTCCTACAAATAAGACCCCCTCCCCGGCTTCATTCGCACCTCACTTGATTGCATTCGGGGACTCCTCAACGTCATTGTCTTTGGTTGTACGTACATATATCGTTTCATACTCGTAACTCCCCCTCCATTACTGTCCCACCTATGATTCTCTATTCTCTTGGCTCTCCAACCAAGAGGATTTAGTCCACCGAGTGTTGACTTGGTTTCGTTCATCATCATGCCATGCAGCTTCTGGTTCATGGAAAAAAGCCATATCGAGCTACTTGGATGTTGAAAATTGGTTTCGGGTCCCTCCGATTCCTCAACTCCTCTCCGGGGTGCTCGACAATTATCGAGATGAACCCATTTTTGAGGGGTACCGCCGGATGATGTCCCAGTGTGTGATAAATGAGATCGAAATGACGAGAGCTCGTCCTCTACCATGCTAGCCATCAAACCGTGGTAATATTGAGTGACCAACCAACCAACTATCCATCCATCCATCTGACCCGGCGACCTCCATGACACAGCTGGATCCTAGCTAATTTCCCGCTCCTGGATCCATTCTACCATCTTGATCAGTAAAAAGGGACCTACATGAGAAGCTAACCCAGAACCTCTCGTTTCAAGTGGTTAGGGTTGGACTTAGAGTAAACCGATGTTTACTTGCGGCATCTGTCAATGCAGGAATAACATCATTCGGAGGCGGAGAGCGAGCGAGGCTCAAAGTGATGTTTAGCATTAGAGCTCTTTCATTGCTCCGGCAACTGTCGTTTCTAACACTCTGTGCCACCTCAAATTTGGCCAATTGATGTCGATTTTCCTCTTCTGTGATCATCGCCGACCTTCAATTAAGTCACCTACTCATCCGAACCCCGCTTCCTTGATTTTGGGTCTAGTCTCATTGCCATTGTCCATTTTCTCGTGCTGATCTGATACCAAACATGGCTAAAACGTGCTTACTCACGCCCCACCTGTCTCCCTCGAAATAAATATAATTACGAGATTGAGTTTATTGCTCATTATGAGCACCCATGGCCCCAGATGGATGTCGACCCATGTAACACTCTTGGCTGGCTTGATTTTCTCATGATCCTTGGGTATCGGTGGGACATTCTTGATCTCCCATTTAATGATAGCTTACAGCACACGAACGACAAGCTAACTCACCAACATGACCACCACTAAACTCAATGCGATGTCAAGTCATTCCGAAGTGTTCTTCAAACTTCAAAGTTGGTCGCCTACAGCGATTTCACGAACAAATGATGAACACCGCTGTGATTCTCCGACTACTACCACTGTTTAAAAAGCTTCGGTAGTTATTCACTTTGAATATTTCTCAAAAGTATTTCGAATTTCGGACCAAAACTCGGACAGTGCTCAAGAGAGACCGGGGTGGGTAGAGAGTAGAAAGTCAAGCGAGCCAGCCAAGCCATGAACTTCGGACATCACCCAGTTATTAATTAGAGATCACCAGCCCATCCAGCGCCTTTTTGTGGTGCCAAACATCGGAGCCCTCAAGCCGACATGAATTCATGTTTGACGCTTGAACAATTCCAGAAAACCATGACTGGCATCAGATTGCCAGTGATATTTTACTATTGTACCATTGAGCTACTTGACAATTTCACAATATCAGCATTATGAATTGAACAGTGGTTGGTACTCGTGTGTTTTGCGTATAGGTATACATAGTGTATAACATTATGGTTGGGGTCGGGTTGTTGTTGTTGCTGTTGCTGTTGATGATGTCGCTGTTGGTATTCGACGGGCGGCGAGTGATCGACCCAAAGCCCTGTAATTACGGAGCTACGCTTCCATACAACCAAAAAATCAACCCCGTCACCTTCATCATCATCATGATCGTCATCCGCTATTCATGAAGGATGTTTTCTTGCCAGCCTACATGGACGTGAATCCCTTCGCTTCTATTGACGTATTGTTTCGCGATTGCTCTGGATCAAATGTTTAACGATGCTCCCGTTCAAATCACTGCAGTACACGTACATAGGTACATAGTATACCGTGCGTACAGCGGAGCTTTGAGACGATAGGAAGATAAATTGTCTGAAATTGATCAGATGGGATTGCCGCATGGATTAAATATGCCACTAATAAAGTGGAATTTGACTAACAACTCGTTTTGAGATTTTGAAAAAAGTTCATCGGATCGATTTTCACAACTCGTTAAGGAGTTGAAAAATCAACAAGGTATCAATACTAAAAGTTTCTCATCGGCTCGGGTTTTTGGCCTTGGCTGTATTAAGCAGGAGCCGATCTAAACCTGTTTGAAATGAATCCAGGCATTCCTCTCTGTTTTGTCAACGCATCAAACAGACCTTTGTGTATTGAAGTCACAAGTATAAAGTCATCAATAACATAGCATTCATGTTCTTTATCTTAGTCCGAGCCGTAATGAGGATTCACATGTTCCACTCGGCCTGAAAACTTGATGTAATATTTTATGTCATTCATTGTTGCAGGCACGGAGTCTTTGTTGCAAATGCGCAATTCCCAAAAGTTGGTGACATGTCGAAAATAATCCATGACATCGTTGAAAGCTTTCCAAGGAACATTTTGGTGATCCTCCCTAATCATCGCACCCGGTGGGGGGCACAAATACAGCCTATGTAGATAATCGAACTTTTGTACTAAAATTCACTTCATGGTGTTGAATAACATGTACTTACGTCAGATTTTCGGCCTTTAAGTGAAACTCCGACAAGTTCACTTTCCTGTTCCACGTCCTGGGAACTGGATAAGTTATATTGCCAAAAAAGTTCTTGGGATGGTCCCTAAGGATTGGACCCAAGATTTTAAGTATATTGTACAGGAGGCAGAATTTCAGATCACTAGTGCTTACAAGTTCGGAACATGATGGGGTAGGAGAGTACGTTGTTTTGGTTCAGCCAGTCCCAATTTGTCGGCTACAGCCAAAGCCTCCTCGGGATCGAGGCTTTGCAAGGCCTTGTACATTAAACGTTGGAACTCATGGGTGCCTCTGAAACGACAATTCATTCAATTAGAAACAGATATCCAACCTTGATTGATGTTCAATGATCTTTCATGTAACCTCTCGAGCTTTGGGTGGACTTCGGCTGCAGAGTCCCCGGTTCCATCCCCATCTTCCAAGGGATGATGATTGGGATAATCTTCTTTGTTGACACCATCGCTGAACAGGAAATAATATTGTTGAATTTAAATATTGATTGGCATGAACAAAATACGAAATATCCAGTTACCGTTTCTTCTTCTTGTGAAGATTGATCAGAATGTGATCAATGATTGAATTTAGAATTATATCAAAGTGAGCTTTATCGTTTAGCGGGCGTTGAAAAGGCAATCCAAATTTCTCCATGCTTAGAAATAAATGATGATTAATAAATCCAAACAACAAATTTTCAAATGTGAATGTGTCATTGCTACAATTTATCAGCCTCCTCTTGGTATTCTTTGAAGGGTGCTTCTTCTATGCCTGGTTGATCCTGGTTGGTTTCCTGCCACAATCCCAATGTTGTAGACTCCGGTTCTGGCCCAGGCGTTACACCAACCAAATCGAACAAATTGCCAATTCCTGGACCATTCCGATAGGTACCAAGTCCATTGGTGATCGCAATTGACACGGAGAGGACCAGGAGCGTGTTCATTGTTCAAGGCAACGCTCGGAATTGGATGCATTTTTTATTGTTCCTCTATCAAATGCGGACGAATGTCATCCATCAAGAGCAATAGGGATAAATCAAATTTGCGTGATATAGATATTCGCATCAATTACCTTTCTCAAGGGCGGTGTGGTGATGTAATCCTTGATCCAGGTCAAGTTAGTCAAGCTGATGAGATTTGTGTACTTGCAAGAAAATTGTGTTTGTCTATTGATGCCCAGAAAATAATGCAAGTATTTTATGAAAAGATATTGTCTCTCAAACGTCTGTCAATTACATTGACGTAAAATGTAAGTAATTACAACTACTACTGGACTTTAACCTTCTTAATTAAATATTCAGATAAATTTTAATTGCACTTCATTTTTATTGCCCCTCATTAGTGGTAAAGGACAGGAAAAACTATGATACTATTATATTACAGGTACAGTCTGAATTTTTTTAACATCAAATGAGCTTAAATGGAGCAAGGAAAAAACTTACAGAAGAGCCTTTTTATGATATTTGTTGAAGAAAGGTTTACTGAACACGTTAATTCCAGCTTCCTATATTTTAGAGAATCCAGCTTTTTAAAGCCTCACTCTCAATACTTCTGAACTTTGCCGGTCTTTAATTTAAAGTTGTCTTTGAAAGTATTGGTACATGATTGCAGAACTTATGGATGTAGGCCCTTGATGATGAAGTATCATGAGAAATGGATCTTGCTTGAACGATTCGCCCAAATTGCCATGGTCACAAAATTCACTCATGGTGTCTATGTATGATGTCATCCAAGTGGTGGGCCTTTTTTGTAAGGAACCAGCTCAATCCTAATTTCCCTTTTTGTGGGCTCACACATCTTTGCCTAAATATAGAAAAAAAACCTTGATGATGCCACCCTCGGCTTAAATATATTTTTGTTCATAAGTTGAGTATGCCCTCCCAGATCATATTTTTTGTCAATGGTCGATGATCGGCTAACCTATTTGTATGCCTCTTTGTGACACATCCCATGATAATGGCCAGTAGTGGATTGTGGCCTTAAAGCTGAATTTAGACCTGGTATATTCCCATCACAAGATGTGTTTGGTTTATCCGAAATTTCCTTGATCGCAACACATTCCAACAGAGTGTTGGAGAAGGGACGATTTTACTTGTCTTTGTAATGCTTACTGTGTGTTTTATAATCTTACTTTCAATGCTTGACTTGTTTGTAGGCAACAACTAGCGATTAAAAATCGATAAATATGGATTAATTTAAATAAAAGATCAGCATCACGCTCATCTTAGTTCAGAGCAAATATTCAGTACGTGCGGTGCATACAGTAAGTAGTTTTGAGGGCTTAGATAAAACATAATTGTAATGTGCATTCAGCATGTCTCAAAATGTCTACAAAAACTTGTTCAATTAGGTACAATCACAACTACTTCTATTTCAAGTGCAATGAATTCCAATTTCAATCTCATTTTCACCTTTTATTTGTGTATATTGGACTGATGAAAATAATACAATTTCATGTTCGGTATGCCATAAGTCAAGATTTTGGCTTATTATCGAGTCCAGCAATTGTATCCCTCTTCAAATAGTTGTCAATGCTCTACACAGACTTGTCATGAGAAGACAACCTTCCTAAATTGGCTGGATATCGAAAGGAAGTAACCAGAGCGGAGGGTTTAATCGGATACTTTATTGTTCGGAAAGTGAAATAGAACTGACCAAACAATGGAATGTGTTCTGTATTTGTGGGTGGACATCCCCACAAGGAGTTGGATGGTCACATGATAATTACTTTACTTCTGACCACGACTGTCCATATATACAGCTGACTCAATAGATTCGAATGAGCATAAGCACCAGCACCGCATCTCCCTCACAGGGGGGGATCACGGGCTCATCTGGTTCACGGGACGACAGGGGCTAAGGCTGAATAGTGGATCAACATCGGACATAACTATAATGTTATTCAAAAAATATCAACAGTAATTTATTTTTATGACCTGTGCCATAGGAATACTGGCTATTTTTTGCTACTTCGTTTCAAAATCAATGTCATTGTAAGTGCTATCAATGTCACTCAAAAAGTAACAATTGTCAAAAGTCTGAAAAGCTGGGAGAACGCGATAAGATAAAAAATGTCCTACTTGGAACAAGATCTCACCATTCATAAACATCATAAACCATGTCGTGTTTTCGACTAATAATATCATAAACATCATAAACCATGTCGTGTTTTCGACTAATAATATCATAAACATCATAAACCATGTCGTGTTTTCGACTAATAATATCATAAACCATGTCGTGTTTTCGACTAATATCAACCTGTGGCCGATCAAAATCACTTTGCAATAACTCATGGCATTCTTCTTTGTCTGGCATCAAACCATTTATTCCTGCATTTATGTAAACGATACAAAGTCATCCACCACATATATGTAGGATTGTTCTTTATCTTAGGGGTCCAAAATGAGGGTCCACATGCTCTATCTCGCCTTTGAATCTGACATAAGCTTTAACGTCATCAAGTGTGAGCGGCGTCGATTCTTCATTGCAGAGGCGCAATGACCGGATGTTCTGACGAATAAAATAGCCCATGACAAACCGAAAGTCTTGCCAGGGAGGATTGTTCGGGAACTTAGCATCGGATGGGGCACACAAATACAGACTAAATAAATGACCAAAAGTAATCCATGAGCAATGGTAGCTTTTGAAATCTTTTAATGCCGTCGAAACTTTAGAGCTTACGTCAGGTTTACGGCCTTTATGTGAAAGTCTGTGATATTCACTTGACTTTCCCACGTTCCCTGAATAGGGTGATTGAAAGTGCCAAAAATGTTCCTGGGTTTGTCCCTAGGGATTGGATCCAGAAGGGTTAGTATAATAACAATATAATCATTATGTGTGGGGGTTCTAAAACTTTTAAAAGGATGAAAACATCGACTTGGGGTTGTTAAAAAAATATGCATGTCGTTCCAAATGAAAAATAAATTGAAACTTGCTTGGGAGTTTTGATTATGATAAGATTCTCCCCATCTTTGCTAAAGGCGGCTTTACACTACAATCGAAAACCAGGATTGAATCCGGTTTAACGAATGAAGTGGAATTAGTGCTGGGTCGAGTCCAACAGAGGACTCGAGTCTTTCACTGTACTCAAGTCGATGAAAAAGACTCAAATCTAAACCAAAGAATGAGATTTTTTCACAAATCCGGACTTGCGTCTTTTAGAAAGGACTCGGACTCGAGTCTGGACTCGCCCCAGCACTATTACTATTTACATCCTCAAACCGGGTTCAATCCTGGTTTTCCATCGTAGTGTAAAGCCGCCCTAAGATAGAGCACGGGCTTCACGAGATGTGGACTGCGAAAGGATGCAAAAAAATCTGATGTGCTAAAGCGTTCATTTTATTCCAAATAAGTACTTCATACGACGACAAGATCTCGTTAAATAGATGAACTTGGCCAAATTTGAGCCCAAAACAAAACTATATTGAGGGAACTCAAGAGATATATCCAAAGTTATATAGCAAACACAACATTAAATTAGAAATAAAGGCCTGCTTTTTGGTCAGATAAATAAGCTTTTAACAAAATAACTTTGAAACCAACCACTTTAAAAGTTAATGATATAGAAATGACCGAACGGTCATTGAATAGTATGCATTCCTTATTTTATTACTTTAATTCAAAAGTGGCTCTGACTTGCTATGGTCAAGACCAGGCCGATTTGGCGGGAAGCTCGTTCACAGTCCATATGTCCAGACGTTCGTGGATAAGGACAATGTCAATTGATCAATTGAGTTTTTGTATGTGTTGGAGGGGTCAAATCTGGACTCCTAGTTTCAAGTTGTGAATAAGAAGTTCCTGAAATAAGGCCTAGGTAGTACATGAACTAGAAATTTGAAATGGATAGTCAATACTAGGGATTAAAATTGAAATTAGGTTCCACTTGTCGGAATAATTTAAAGGAAAGATCCTTCATCAATGTTTTTTTCGGTATCAAAAGTAAAATTCCAACACTCTTAATATCTTATGATTATAATCCAAGCTCCAGAACTTCAGGTTATGCGAACTTACGGGGACGCGATCTGAGGATAAGGACCATATTTCTGGACCATAGAATTTCCGACAAACTCAATTTTGTCGGCTACTGCCAAAGCGTCCTCGGGATCGAGGCCTTGCAAGGCCCTGTACAATAACCGTTGAATCTCATCGACCCCTCTGAAAAGAGAATTTATTCAGTTGAAAACGAATATTTCCCCATGACTTACAAAGATTAATATTTGCCGTAACCTCTCGGGCTTGGGCTGGACGACGTTCCCGGTTCGATCCCAATCTTCCAAAGGATAATGAATGGGAAAGCCTTCCTTGTTGACACCATCGCTGAACAGGGAAATGTATCAACGAATTTATATAGATGAACTAATCATGAAAGAACCTGTTACCGTTTCTTCTGAATGAGAAAATCTGTCAGAATGTGGTTCAGGATTGAATTTCGAATGCCGTGGAAACGAGTGTGATCATTCGACGGATTTTGATTGTGCAATCTAGACTTCTCCCTGGATTCAAATCAACAAACAGTTGATAAAGTTTATGCACATTAAGTTTCAAAGATGAAAGTGTATTTGGTACAATTTGTTCGCCTCTACTTGGTACCCCTTGAAGGGTAAATAAGCAATTTCTGGTTGATCCTGGTTCTCTTGGTTAGGTTCTTGCCACAATCCCAATGTTGTAGACTCCGGTTCTGGTCCAGGCGTTACACCAACCAAATCGAACAAATTGCCAATTCCTGGACCATTCCGATAGGTACCAAGTCCATTGGTGATCGCAATTGACACGGAGAGGACCAGGAGCGTGCTCATTGTTCAAGGCAACGCTCGGAATTGGATGCATTTTTTAACTGTTGCTCTATCAAATACGGACGGATGCCATCCATCAAGAACGATGGCGATAAATCAAATTTGCGTGATATAAATATTCGCATCAATTGCCTTACTCAGAGAACTTAAAAGCGATGGATGAAGATCTGTTGTATATTCGAGTATAAACATTTTAATGACGGCTGTTGAGTAGGAGGCACTATGGCAAGGATGCATCAGAGTATCGCAACAATTACAGGTCTGATAAAAAGGATCTCGAAACGCGCACCAAGAGATCTACAAGCGGAAGCCGAGAAATGATAATAAAACAGGGCACCGCCTCCGTGGCCCTTCGCGCACTTAGCTAATCTAAATAATAATACCTTTTATGGCCATTGCCATTTCGTTGGTTCTTTGGCAGACCACAAGCATCAATATGACGAGAACATAGCGTTCGGGTCTTCTCCGGTTTAGGACAAGAAGCAAACGTGCAAGGATGGAGAGAGATTAGAGAGAATGATGTGCTTCCACCACAGAGAGACAAATAGAAGGAAGGATAGATGAGGGGGTGCTTAATTTGGAGCTCACTTTGGACTAGCTCTCTAGAGGGTTTCAGTATCGCTACTGCCAGGCAAAAAAAAAATCTTGTACAATGTACCAATTTTGATGCGAGTGGAGTCTCGAAGAAGACAGAGCGAATTCAACCTTTTCCCTAACCTATCAAAATATTCGTCAATAATTTTGAACTAAGCATCACCCCCTCGTAAGTAACCAGCATTGCGATCTAATCAGATGAGTTTGTGTTATGAAATTACATATTGCTAGGGAAAAATCTATATCTAGCCTTTTCCGACCAAACCGATCGGAATTTCTCCGGAGCGTGAAAACGTGGACGCTCACTATGTATTAAAATACTGAAGCCACTCATCCACCTTCCACTACACATAAAACGGAATCGGACTCTTTAAAAGTTGACTTTATATACCGCCTAACACTAATGACCATAAATTATGTCGGCTAAAAGTCGTCGTATTTAGGCTAGGATGTCGCTCGCGCCGCTTTCTGTCTTATTCATCGCCCGAAATACGAACTGTTCGTATACACAGTACTACTATCTTTAAGTGTTGCTCGTTTGAATAACCAGAGCCATTGCCGCCACCGCCGCTACCACCACCCAAAATTATGGCACCCCTTGTCGGCACCTGTGGCATGTCCGCATTCATATTTTGATCTTGAGACCTCATCATAAAGCACTAAATCCGCTCTCCAGCCACATTGTGTCTCAAAGCGGTGAACCCTCCCATCCCAAGCATCGCAATCCTTCTTTGTTGAACTCAAATGTCCTCGGATTGAAAAGCAAACAACCCATGATCATGGATTCCAGACACATTGAAACCCCCATTTCTGCACCCGGGGTCGTACGTACATAGGGTACTAGCTTAATCTCGAAAGCCATTGAGGTGTAAATTTGGCCACGTGCTCCGTTCATTGCATGTTCCACGTCATGAAAGAGCGCAAGAACGACAGATCTAGTGAACGAGCGAAGTACGGGTGTATCGAAAGATAGGCTGGGTTTTGGGAGGTGCCCTCTCGTTGCTGTGCAGTGTGTAGCTGGATCGATCCAAGGCGTTTTGACACACTCGAACAAGTGTTAATAGAAGCGAAGTCCTCACCGTCATTTCTTTGATGATGGGATAAAAGAATTGGTTGGAGGCGTTAAAAGTGCTGTAAAAATACCACTCAGACTTTTTATTGCAGCCATCTTTTGAAAGAAACATAGATAGATAGAGCGAGAGAGAGAGAGAGAGATTCACGGAGGAGCGAACCATCTACATACTACAGTACTTACTCTTGGAAGGAAGGAAGCCGATGCTTCAATTCAGTGCAGACATATACTAATGGCGACCAACCCTCCCTCCCTCCCTTCGTATGGGTATGGGTATGTGTGTGAGTGTGTGTGTGTGCATGGATGATTGTGCTTTGAAGCGGGGCTTTGGCTTCAATCCAATCTGCCATTATGTTGTATTGTCGTAATCAAACTCATTTTCTTTGAGTGCTCAACTTGAAGCGAAACAAATTAGTTCTAGCCTCTCTCTCTCTCTGTCTCTCTGGCCAGCGAAGACCAATTCACGAACCATCAAATGGTGATGGGTCGCCTATTTATTTGCCTGAGCCGCCGGGAAGGTCAACCATTGGCACTCCGGAATTGGCGAAGCGTCCAAGCTTGATCATCCGCTCATTTGACATTGTCAAGGCACTACTTCATCATGAACTAGTTCCGACACTATCATAACACACATTACACGGGGTTAAAGTGAGGCAGCAGGAGAAGAAGAAAAAACGTTGGCGAATCAAACGGATCTCGTGATGTGGTGTGGGATTGCGATGACGAACACCGCATTGACATATTGTCTGACACCGACTTAATGCCATGGATAATGTTCGAGATGAGATAGTCTCCGTTGAAAATCATAGGTTCCAATTTCAAGCTTCTTGTCACGTTCGCCAAAGGACCCACTGTCAGGAATCTTTTGTTCATTTACGTCCATCCCGTCACGTCGAGGATGTAGGATTCCATTTTGGCGACATTTCGTAAACAAATTCCAGCTAAGGCACCCTTGAGGTTCTGAACCAACAATATATCTTTGATTATGTGATCTTCTTGTCAGTGACCAACCACCCCAGATCAATGGTGTTGGACTCGTTGTTGGAGGTTGGCAGCAGATAAGTGAACGTCTTCTTTTGTATTCAGTAAATTGGAGCTAATCAACTCGGATGTCAGCGAAAATTCCACTCGTCAGCTCAGCAACAAAGTACCACAAAAACGAACCGTGATTTTTGGCACCAAGACCAACCAACCATCCAACCTGGCCAACGCTCTCCTTCTTCAATTCATGGAGAATGAGAGAGACAGGCAAGGAGATGATGATGATGATGTCTGAATCAAAAGTTAAACTTTTCATCATTCTCGTGCTGCCTCGTGACGGACGTTTTTGCCGGTTTACTACAAAAATCCGTTCTCCTACTCCCCTCAAGGTTCTCTTGTTCAGTCGTGAACCTGACGAATAGGGCCAAAAAATCAAGGTCAAATTGTCTACTCCGACCAGCAGGAGCAAGAGTAATTTCTGACTTCACGCTTTTCAGTTTGACACGAGTTTGCATACTAAAATATAGAGGGTGGCTTTTTTTCCACCAGAACATTTCCTGTTCGACCACGGTGTTTTTTTCCTTGGCCAATTATAACCTTGCTAAAACGAGCGCATAAAAATGCCATTTCCACCCAAAATTCTTGCCTTTCATCAACGGCCTCACAAAGACGGTTCCAACGGATTATTGTATCAAAGACTGTGTTTTATATATTCATGGCTGGGGCCTACCGTAGTAATGAATTTCTGATTTGAAAAAGCCTTTGTCGGGACGCCCCTTGCTTTTCGAGCCGAGTTCATTGAACAAAAAAGAATTTTAATCTGGGCTAATGAACCAGTTTGTTTAGAGTAGCTTGGACGAAAAGTTGGGCGATCTAACTGTGCGAGTATATTCTGGATCAATTAGAGCTGTTTTTGCTCTGTTCAATGTTCCCTAAATTGTGTCAATACGACCAGATCCCCATCTTTAGGATATGATTTTGCTCTTAAAGAAGGCATTGATGGATGGCTCTTCATGTAAGTTTGGAACTGGACATTGGAGTCAAAACAATCACCATGATTGGACGAGCAATCTGGAAGCATTTTCAATCTGTAATCATCCGAATGAGTATTTCTTCACAATAAATAAAAAGTTAGGCTTGAGTCAGAGCTTCCATTGGGCACATCCCCATCATTAGTGTAAAGAGTTGAAAAACTTCAGAAAGGTGCATACATTCGAAGGCAATCATCGCCCTTTCCAGTTGTCATTTGACTTCAGAATGGGATGGACGTCATTTCCACCCTTGTTCCCCCTAATTTGAGAAGAGATCGATAGAATAACAGCTGCTCCGCGAGACATGCAAAGACACACAAAGACAATCGGAGAAGAACCCAATCAAAGTGGTCAAAGGAATTTCCATGAATAGCATTACAACACGTTTTCCAGGCTATGTAGGAATGGAAATGACATGTCATTACCAACCTCAACATCCATCCAGCCCCAACGACGAATGATCTTGAGCCACTTGAGACAAAAGAACTTAATCTCGCTCTGTTTAAAACCAAGTGCAAGAGAAACGTCGAGGGAATAAAGGCAATGGCTCATTTAATTGACCACCTTGCTGTACTGACATCCAACTCACATCGGGGCCAAGGAGAGTTGGACACGACGAGACAGACCACGGGGATGTACTGCTCGCTCGTATTTCGGATAATTATTATGGCTCCTGGCTCTGTTCCCGCACGTTGGAAGTTAGTGTTCCTCTTCTCCTTCTTCCCATCATCATGAATAAAGCACGTTTCCAAATGAGGGTCATAAAAATGCTAATTACTCGCCAAGACCCATTGGCCCTTTTTAGAATATGTGTAGTCTGCAACGCTCATGCGTCGTCTGATGCGTTTGCACAGAGATTTTCTAAAGGGGCTGCTCCACCACCACCGCCACCCAAAAAAAGATACATTTCCTTTTAGTAGTGTCCTCAAGCGGGTTTACCCGCCGACTTGTACAAAATATCATTCCACATCGTTTCACAGTAATTATTTGATCTCCCAAAATGTGGCTGCGGTTTGGGAGTGGCAAGTAATTCTCGCTCAGGCCAAGACACATTCGAACATAAACAACACGTGTCCCGTCATCTCCTTTCTTCCAAATTTGGCGTTCCCCTCTCCGACAAGACTTTGACGCATCTTTTCGATTGCAAAATAAAATCATTTCAATGGCCCAAAGCTTTTAGAATGTGCCATAATGGAACTTCTACTCACGACAATTTCAAAGCAAATATTGTACGAGTACGTTTGTCTATTCAAATTGAGGCCATTTTGGCCAATACATGGACGTCGTTTGTGCTGCGGAATGAACAAACAAGTGGTCGGGGATTTTTTTTCCTTTTAATTTCCCCCACGGGGGATGTCCCCTTCTTCTCTCTCTTTCTCTTTTAGCCCAGCGTTTGTCTCTGGAAGGCAGAATGAAAAAGGGGGTGGTTGAGGGTTCGTATCTCGTTCTCTGTCTCTTTCACTCTACTGGAAAACTGTCATTGAATGTGGTGAAACCAGACTGGTTATGGCTATCAATTAAGGAACACTTTCTGGTGGCGACACATTGATTGGTCGTGGCCCTTCGACGGGAAAATCCCCAGTTGGGGAAAACAGATCACCACCATTTGGACGGATCCTTGTATCAACATTCGCACCAAAAATATAAATACTCGAGATGATGGCCCAATCCGATGTAGCTAATGCTATCTCGGTGTTAATGCCAACATGAATGTTGTTTCAGTTTCGTGTTGCCGTGAATTGAAACCAATGCTGGAAACGTGGTATTACAACGTGTAAAAAGCCCCTTATCCAAGTTCAAAAGTGGTGTGTAATCCAGGGCTCAAGAACAAATTTATGGCCCCTCAATTGAGCTTGAAAATTGGTAGCTGATTGTGTTGCTTGGGTTGCGATCACGAAATACAAATTCATCTCCACCGAAAAGAAGTCTCATTGCCTCACATCAGCTTGGTCGGTCATAAAACCCATAAAAAATGTGAAGACCGACGCACCGCCAACGAATATATCAACACCAACGCAGAAAAATCCTCTCCCAGGAGCCCTGATCTTCAGGGGCCTTCACACTTTTATGCCCAAGTAAGGACAGCCTAATTCGGGGCTATTTTCGAGCCTCGAACCTAATGTGAATCTGAGGGATCGAGAACGAGCAGACCTGAAGTTAAACCTGGGCGGATGATACCCATCAACCTTTAGCTTGAAGTGCACATATGCTGCTCCAGATGTCTGAACAGCACCGTTCTGGGTGAAAAAAGGCCTACCATGAATTTGAAGCGCAAATTAACGGCTTCAAGATGACACGCTACACATTGCAGATAGTGAGTGTAGCGCGTTAAGTGTGGACATGAGAAGTAATCGTACTGCGATGCTTGGGATATACATGTATGGGGCGACAAATGATTCTTGCATCACGAATGCATAAATGTAGGGCAATCATGGTTGCAGTTACCGCCATTATCTTCACCTTGCATCGGCCAAATTTGTCCTCGCACATTAACACACGCTCAATTATTATTCAAGGGGTGGGCAGAGTTCAATCAAACCATTGATAAGTAATCCCAGGTTAGGATCAAAATCTTTCAACCGTTTGTGTCTTTTGATAGGAATGCTTGAACGAATGTAGGCTGATCCATCCATCAAAGGATCGTGTCTTGTTCTTCAAGTCTTGTTTGAGAGCCAAAAAGCGTGACATTTGGGCTTGCCAAATTCCTGTTGTTGATAGCTTAATGGAGGTTCGCCGGGTCCATCGTGATGACATGGGCACATCAGTCAAAAATAGTTCGGAGCCACTTGAATAAAGGTTAGGCAGTCAACATACATACACGTGACTTAGCCCTCTTGACTTCGAACACTCTTAAATGACTTGGATGAAGACGAATCATTCATATTCCCGTGCTTTAAGAGGCCATGGCAATGATTGAAGATCAGAAAGGTCAGATGAAGGTCGGAGAAGGCTTTAATCGACATTAAGCATCTTTATTCAACGAAGAGTTATATTTCCTTCTTTTCATATAGGAAAAATAAGACGAGACGCCAAGGTCACCAAGAGTTGGCTTCATGAAAGAAGGTATCCTTTCCACAAACGGCCTTATTTTCTGGTCCAGCAACTTTTTTCTTGGCCCTCTTTACTTCCTGCCCGACCTTTCCAAGTTTGTGGTTGGTTTCCTGACCATGTTTTTAGTAAATGAAAACAGAAATCTTGGGATGGAGCAGGGGGGAGAACTTTGGAACCAAATTGGACCATGAAGAAAGGACGACGAATCGAGGGGCTCAATGGATCAAGGCACAGCACGCACGATACATTCGCTCACATATGGATGTGACAGCCACCTGTCACCTCTTGATCGGGACGGGAGATGTATGTGCTTTTGTCTGATTGTCCTGATGTCCCAAGGACAAGAAACAATTATTCGGGTGTTAATGCATCGGAACAAGAAGAAACAGCAACCTTGACCAAAGTGTCAGTTGCATCTGAGCGAGCAACAGAGAAGCCTTGATTCGTACTCATAGTATGTATATCCACAGTGCTTCAGGTTCAGTTGGTCCTCCTGGTCTTTCTAGGTCATACTTCTATACGTGTACCAATCTCCAGTGGTTGTTATACCGTAGTGGTACTGTATGACAAGGCCGAAGAAGTCGAAAAAATGTCCATTTTCATTAAGGCATTGCGCTCCAGTTCCCCAATGGACACGGGAACATTGTAGGGAGCCAATTCTCTTGAGGGCCGTTCCTAATGAAAATGCTGAGTAGCTTTGTAATGCTCCATTTAGTGGGAGTGAGTGAGTGAGGGTGGTGGTTCACGGTATTCATTGCCATTCGTACACCCTTGCAAACCTACTTACACTTGCAGTTGGTGAAATTTTGCCAATCTCTCACTGGTTCGTCTACATAATTAATGGCTTTTGGGACGTCTAGCAGGATCTTTCAAATGAGTTAGGCTGGGGCTTGGGAATCACGAAACTGAATATTCCCGACTAATCCTAGAATTATTTGGCTAGGATCTGGTAGGTGCATGGACTAAAAGGAACAAAGCTTGTAACAAGACTGTTACCCGTTAAAAGTTGGTACGCGAGAAACGCTCCAAGGAAAAGAGGCTCGCTTCTGGGAACATTCATTGTGTTTTATGACTGGAGGGCTCCAACATGCGAATTGGCCTCCGTATTTTATGGAACGAAGCCAAATTGGTTCCATCTATCTTACAAGGTACTACACGGATAGGTCCTACAATACACTAAGCCCAAATGAAACTGGTTATTCGGTTACGACCAAACGATTACCTGAACAGAGAGTGCGGCACATCCCAAGAGATTGAAATAAATGACCTTTTCCCCGTTCCTTGGCTGGATCAGATTGCCCAATGGATGAGAGTCTGGACATATGTAACGCAAATCCATTTGTAATTATTCTCGTTCCAGTGTCAATCCATGATGAAAATGAGCCAAAAGGGGTGCTGCGAAACTTTTGATATATTTGGAACAAAACCCAGCTACCAACGTCCGTGACCTTGGAACAACTTTAGACATCCAAGGCTGAGCGAATCAAAGGCTTGCATGTAGTATGTATGTATGTAAATCCATTTACTCGTAGTACATCTGAAACCACCCGCTGCGTTCCAAGGGAACCCTGAGTGTTCCTCGCGTCCTTATCCCATGTGTCCAAATGGGGGGGGAGAAAAGGATTAGGACGTAAGAGGCTTTGCTTATTGTCCTCTCCAGTATCCATCCAGAGGGAATAAGATTTATGGCATTAATTCCAGTAATGGCGACTCGCTTTGATGCTCTCTCTTGTTGTCTCCGGTGGGTCTACGGGCAGTAGGGGATAGGGGAGCACGGTTCAAGGAACAACAACAACAATAGCATTGGCGACCATTTGAACGAGCCAAAGAGTAAGGATTGATTTTTCCCTTTCCTCCAAGTAAACCGCCCCGCTCGAGGTGATCCATACTCTATGAAATGAAAAGGGTGAACATTGAACAAGACTAATGAATACGTGTGATTTACGACTGGTTTTGCCCTGATGAGGGGCTCTAGTCAGAACATGAACGAACACATCATAGATTATGAGTACTTGGAACCCTCCCCACCAAGTTGGTTTGTCGACCAGAGTGCGAATCACTATTAATTTGGCTTGGGATCGGAACAACTCGGCAAACACTACGTCTTTGTTTGAAGATGAAGGAACCTCAGATATGCCGCTGATTCCCTTGATTTTGGATGGCCAATGGTTGGTCAGCACTGAAGGATTGAGAAACTTTGACAGAAGGATGCCAATTCTCCACCCCGATATTCAAATATTGACGTGCAAGACAGGGGAGATTTGGGTGTGAAAGCCTATGGGGGTTGAATTGAGGGCGTTGTGTCAAATTCCTGCCAAGAGTTCATCCCTAGCAAGAATAACAAAACAAATGTTACCGGATTACGGATTCTCATTTCTCAGGGGCAAAGAAGAAGCCAAAACTCAACCGACTTTCATTCATGAAAAGTGAGTGCTAACATTACGGAACTGTATCTCACGGAAAATAAATAGAACAAGGTATCAAACACGCCTTTCTTGCGCCTTGACCGGACGAGGAGGATCGATCCATCTTTTGTTGAAGGGAATCTTGGAAGATCAAGAAATTCTTTGTGTTCGGGTTTGGATTCCCAGAGTCGGGTTGGTTGAATGGTTGGCTGGCCAAGAGGCCAGACGAGGGGTGGTCGTGTTATGTTTGTCCCTCGATTGGAGCCGTTTCTGATTGTGATTAGCTGGCATTGAATCGCCATTGGTCACCCTGTCCCAGTCCCACTCTCTCCGAGGGAAGGCTAGTCAACAAGAGGGTCGACTTGTCTGCCCTTTTTGATACTATAGACTCGAAACACGGACCTCACACTTTGTTGGCGCTGAAAAATGACTTTTCAATCGGCCATTGGGGAGTCCATCATTCACAGGATCGGAGACAATCCTGGATTTTCAGTGGACTCTTTCTCGCGGGATGATTTATGGTTTCATTGAAAGATTAGTTCAAGGTCATTAATAGACCATTGATTACCACCTTTCACCTCTTCCCAGTCCACATTGCTCACCCCCTGTTGGATCGAGAGGAATGTCAGAAAACAAGATAGTGGAGATCGAGCTGTTACTTGGTTTCCGGACAACCGTTATCTCAAGTTAGTTCATAAAACAGTGGAATTCTGGAGATTTGTCAAACGCCGTCCCTCAATTCTGTCACCTACTTGTAAGCTAGGTTATAAACCTGACAATACGTCAATCACCAAGACTCATTCCCCAAAAACAATGCAACCCATCTAGTGCAGTGTTGCCGTTACCGAACACAATCTGGCTTACTAGGTGCAATAGAATCGCCGTTTTCTGAAGCCCTTCCCTACTACCTTGAGATAAAGGGCATTTGAATCCAAAGCCATTAGATAGAGGTGATTCCACCCGATTTGCAATGTTTCTTCAGTCCCACATGTAAACCCGATCTCATTAGGTTGGTATATAGAATGAATCCATTTGGTGAGCCTGGAGACCACCATCGTTTTAAAAAAAACAAGAGTAGGAGGGAAGGAAGGAACTTAGGAAACTTTTACAACCTCTCAAACCCACTCTCCAGCTTCAGGCCCAGGCAACAAGGGTGTTTCGCCCTTCCTCCATTGTCTTTCCAATTTCCAAGGGTCTCTTTAGGACGTGTAATTAAAGCCCATAAACCCATTGCTTCAGAGAGAAAACGGGGCGTTGCTCAGGCCAACGGCTCCAGTGAAGTTCTCAACGAGAAAACTGGACTCGTTTCTTCATGGAGAGGACTCCAGAACTGGAAGAGGTTCCAGATTGACGACATTTTTTTTCTTCATTTCTATGGACGTTGTGGCAGTAACTTGGTCCCATTTCTGGCCGATCCGATCGTATTGACCCATTGGTTGACAGTCATTGATTGTGTAAGTGGACTTTTGGGCGTTGTATCAATTCGCGTGTGCCCACTTTGTTTGATATCGGGTGCTCCAAAGCCCGTGGAATCACTGCCAAGAAAATTGGACGCCAATATTCGCAACCCCTGATGTTGACATTGGATTTAACCTCGTTTCCCAACATCCTAGAGCAAACTTTACTTGGCAGATTGCTCAAGAAAACAGGGGCATGTTTCGACGGCAGATTAAATAATTTCGTTCGATAAGCATATTCCAAATTTCTTGTCAGTGTTTGCCAATGGATTGTGTTGTCAGTCAAAGGGTGTGGGGAGTGATGTCAATCTTCCTGTAATTCCACTTGGGCAAAAAGCAATCATCAATTGCGTGAATGCAAACAATTCCTCAAGCCCAGCTATAATTAGAATAAGGGGTTGGGCGTGGCATGAGCCAGTTTATTTTTGTCGGGTCTGTTTCTTCTTTAAAACATTCCAACTCGGTCTCGCTCTTGATTCGCTCGACTGTCATCATATTTGAGCTCAGTTCATGAAAACCGTGCATATTGTAGTTGTTTCACATGCCCCGAGGCTTTGATAAATAAGAGACCATTTCAAACATTGTTCTTGGACATCCAACGAAACGTGGCGTCAGCTTGTAATTGAAATTCCTGAGTTCTCATTACTCACCCACCCTACCTCCAATGAACAGAGTAAATAGCCCAACTACTGAGTGCTCAGATTGGTCTGTATTTCTCTGTTCGAATCGCCACATCTAATCTCCGAGGAGCGTCTCGCAGGGATCTAACCTTGAGCCCCTGATGGCGTTGAAGGTGCAGATACCGAGTTGAACAAATCTAATTAGTTTGATAATTGACCATTGAGCTCTTAAGGATGACCCGGGGTTACTCTCGTATTAAATGAGGCACATGCAAAGACTAATTGACATGAAATGTCAATCCATCCAACATGATTGAACAGCTTGGATTTGCTTGCTATCCAAGTGTTGGTTCTCAACTACAGCAGACTTCCTGGACCTTGAATCAAACGTAATGTTCCTTTCAATTAATTTAATACCATCTCAGTGGGAAATGGCATAAATAATGACACGTCCGGATCAGTTCATTGAATTTGAAGTCTCATTAGTCGAGACATTTTAAACAAACCCCGCTCTAAATATGGGAGATGTTTTGGCTAACTCATGTGCTAAAAACATGCACATCTGTTCCGAACCAGCGTGAAAGGGCGCTCTAAAATAAAGCGGCAGGTTACCAATGGATTTCTTAGATCAGAGGCTGATTGTCGTCGTCATCGTTGTTGTTGTTGTTGTTGTTGTTGTTCATATCAAGTCGACCGTTTTGCATCAACGTCTCCCAGATCCTTTTACAAAGATCAATTAAGCTCGCAATTGAAGCGCGTAATTAATTTTGAAGGCCGTTGTTTGGCAAATTGGTCGCATTCTTGCCTCAGCTGTCCCTTACCGAGCAGAATCTCTTCAGATCGTTCGGGATCTGAGGATTACAAATTTCTTGTATCGCGGAACGGGACTTTTGTGCGGATTAGCCTCGTGAAATAACTTATTTCATCCTTGAGCGCATAAATTGAAGAAGAATTTGCCGATCCCGAAGACGTTGCCGATGAATTTGACAATCCATGGGCTTGCTGAATGGTCGTTGGAAGGTGTTAATCAAAACCCAATATGATCCTCTTTTTTGGTTCCTCTAGATACAATTCTAATCCGATTTCGGGTCGATTCATCTGTGACAAACTGATCCCTATGTTTAATCTAAATCATTCGTTCTCCCATGAACTCTGACCCAAATGAATAAGGAAGCAAGTGGCACTCTTGAATTTGATGAAAGCCCATTGAAATGGAGCTATTTGGTGCTCATCTTGATCACTTCGAGTGTGCTCCAATGAAGATAAGATCTGATTTATTCCAACTTTATTTTGAAAATATTTATCGTATCCCAAACTCTTATCATCAACTTTTGATGGGTGAGTAGGTTATCTATCAAGAAAATATAAGAAAACTTAGCATATTTTTGTACTAGCGTATTACCGTACAATAACTCCGCCATTAACGTGGCAGAACGCACGGTTATCGTCCGAAATCATATTCGTCGTATCTCTCATCGAGCGGGTTTTTTTCGTTTCCCTTTCCACTTGAATGAGAGCGGTCTGGCATAATAATTCCGTTTACTGTTGGGACTCGATTGGTTCTCATGAGATTGGAAGTTCGATAAAAACATGAAAGTCCCATAAAATTAGCCCAAATCCTCGATCGTTATTTCGCTTTGCCCTTAATCGGCATGTACTTCTAAGATTACATGGACGGTATACTCACTGCGTACACTCAATGAACCGGGGCCGTTTGACGTGACATTTATTATTGCAATATATCTGTACTCGAGTGGTTCAATTACAAATTCTAATGCCTCTTTGGCATTCAGCGCCTAAAGATGAGCATCAACTGCCAACAGGCACTTTTTAGTTTCCCCATAATTTACAATTAATTGTCTTCGATGCATTTGTCGTTGGCACAAGAATGAGTCCTTGGAACATTTTTCTCGGCCTCATCATATCTCAAGGGCGAACATAAACAAGTGCAAAAGCAACTTGTAAGCATGATCCAATATAATTATATATCCGCATGTGTACATACACTCACTCTTGGACGATCCAGTCCTCGGGACCAAGTTGTCCAAACAATCATGTGCTTATGTAGTACGTTCATAATACATGCTAATAGGACGGATTCAACATATTTCGAACCCCACTGTGCGTTTCCAGAGGCAGATGCATCCTGGATCTGGACGATTATTTTCGTCTCGAAACTCTTGGACTTGTTCTGATCTTGCTCCTTGCCTGCAATCCATTCCTGTTTGACAATGATAATGATAATAATGATCTTTGCCGGTTTTTCGAGGTCTGGAAGAAGCAAAAGGACGGCGACGGCGACGACGACGGTGGTGATGATCATGATGATGTTACTGGTGGAGCTGATGACCGCTTCTGTGTCTCAAGATATCGAGGGAGAATTTCCTGATCAAGGGGTCTGATATGGGTCTCTATCTCCTATGTATACGAAATGCGGGTTGGAATCCCAGGTATGCGTGCCTCTTTCGGTCTCCTGATGGCCAGTACTACTCGGAAAATAAACGATGAAGACACAAAGACGACCCACGCTCTCATTTCTTATTTTTTCTTCAGATGACATTAACAAGGATGAGAGTGAAAGTTCGTAGGCCGGCTGATTGGTTGGCTGGTTGGTCTCTTGAAAAATTCTTGCACACGGGAACAAAAATGTGTTCAACTATAGCCTCTTTCTTGGTTGAGTAGCCCCTCAATGACTTTGGATTGGTGGGATGTTGGATGCTGGGTTTTGGTTGTTGTTCATCTGATAAAAGGACGGTTCCCTTGTTTCTGGCATCAAAACATCCCGATCGACAACATATTACGGGGCGTCTTCAAAAAATGGGCCTCATCAAATTGGCTGTCTGATGGACCATTAGGAATTTTCGACGACGAGGACGACGACCATATTTGAGAAACAGGTTGATATTGAAACGGGCAATCAACCTTCAATTTTGGGCCATTACAATTCGGAACGGAAAATCAGTCTCTGGTCGACGTAAGAGCTTGTTAGATTATTCGATTCGAATCTTTTACAAGACAAGATGCAAAAACACCATACACCATTTTTCTGTCGAGTCTCTCAGGCCTGATTGGCTCAAGATTCAAATTCAAGTAGCCAAAAAAGCGAGCTTCCTTAGGTGGCAAATCATAGCCCCGAGCTAAATGATTGGCTTGGGAAGAACTAGTCAGGCAATTTGTACCGTAGCCAGCCATTGCCATCCGAGAGAGACATCAGCTTTTGGTTTGCCTTTTTTGGGAAATATTGTGAATGATTCCTGCATGCATGCCTTGAGGGTGCGTCACAATTTATGATGCCTATAAACCTGTCTTCGCTCTTATCAAATCACTTCTCGACTGTCTGGGAGAGCCACGCAAAAATTAAGACCCACGATGAATTCGTTGGCGATGTGATTCAAAATGTAGAGCAAAGCATTATTACGTTGGCATCATTTCAGTGGTTCTGCACTAGCCGTATCCATGCACACCATAGCTTAAACGGATCCATGTTGAGGGGTACTCAGTCGCCCTGAAGCACTCCAAGGAGAGAGATCTCAGAAATCAAGGCTTAAATGAGCCGACCCAGATTATTTCCAGGCCAATTCCTGGCCCTCGATCTATGGCTCTGTGTCTTTCGGCAGAGATTTTCCAAGCCATAAGAGGATTTGTGGGATTAGTAAGCAGAGCTGGGCTCCCATGATCCCACAAACGGGTAGTACTTGAACATTGGCCGAGTGGAAGTATCAGCTTAGCCAAGGGTTCGCCTAGGTTTTGCCCTCGGGAAGGGTGAACAATTGATGGAGTACTCATTAAAAAACTGGGATATGAGGTCAAATCTGCCCTGGAAGTCGGATTGTATTACTAATATTTGGACGTGTCAGCTTCGTTTTGTCGAACTCGGACGAGATTGTTATTGCATAAGGTGTGTGGGCCATCCGACTTAAAGTGCCGAATGGTCGGCATCTCAATTCATGAATGTGCTCGCCATTTTGCGCAACTCAATGCCCAGGAATTCCGCGGTGAAAGCCAGGTGAATAATGTTTGTAATTCTGAATGGATCATTAGTTGATTCAGTTCAGGTCCCAGAGCCTCCTCATTCATCAAGGAGACGAACGACCTATCGACGTCATTGGTCGCCTCCGATGACTTCCAAATTCTCTTCATAAGAGTCTCGGAAGAGGCGGTCAGTTAGTCAGTATAGGGTGTCACCAGTCTGGAGAAATCATTGCAGCGTGACCGCATGGTCACGGTCAGTAGTCACCCTGTCCCTTTCAACGCTGTTTCAACGAACAACAGAGTGACCAGTCCATGGTAATTAACTCTGCGTGAGGCTAAGACGTATGCAAATACTTGATGGGTCTGCAATGGGGACTTGCCAACTAGGTTTACGACAATACCCGGTTTTGAGCCGGAATTAAGAAACAACGAACATGCATTAACGTGCAAATAAATAGCCTTGATCACCCTGAGGGTGAATGAGAAAAGATATCCTTGACCGTGGCGGTGACTCAAATGGCGGCAATTGAAGGCGATCTCGAAAGACAGATTTTTCCCCTGTGTCTCCAACTTTCAGTCTAGGATGATCGATGGACCCTGATTGAAACGAGAGGTAAACCGTTGGCGGAGATTCTTGTCGGTGGAGGCGCGAAAAGAGCGTCGATTTCGACTTGGCATCTGTTTAAATGACATTGATTCCAAGGGATTAGATTTGCAATTGGAAGGAGTTGCAGTAACTCTTCTTTTGACTACTTTGAAGTTCCTAGGGGTGGTTCTTGATTCAATTGGATTTGGTCGGTCTCTCTTGATATGTTTGGATAAGGAGGTCATTAATTTGAAGAAAAAAGAACCAGCTTCTGCTTTCGTCTACCTTCCCAACGAATTCACGTTGGTTTCCAAATGGACAGCAGCATGTGAACAGAATTAATCGTTGGCCGACTCCCTTCTCTGATATTTCGCCATGAACTTCTACTCAATTTGAAAATTGGAAAGAAAATCCACAAGAGTTTGTGGCTCTTTGAATAAATTTGCCCAGCTTTTTGGTCGAAGAATTGTTACTGGGAATACGACCACAAGGACATGGAAACTGGAACATGCTCAGTAACTCGACCCCATCACCGCGGGTTCTGTTTAAACGAGAACATCACTTGTCAAGCCATTCAAGTGATTCAAGAGCTCTTAACAGATCTGAGAGTTGGGTGTTGTAAGGGGATGAAAAATGTGTCGAAAGAACCTCCCCCGTCCGCCTCAATTCGTGGTCAAGGAGGTCTCCCCAAGTTTTCCCAGGACACCCCAATGTCAACGCCAAGTTTAGCTTCGCTTGCCCTTCCTCGTGGTCAGGGATCCAGCCACAAGAGCTCCAACAGCAACAACGGCAACAACGACAACCACATCGATTCTCAAGTGTGGTACTAGGATAGTGTGGTCAGGAAGATCGAATGGCTCATGGCTCATCGCTCGCTTACCAGGCTCCTGGAATGAATTTTCTTGGAGAGACTGACGACGAGACCCACCCTCCGACGGACTCAATGACCGACCGACCGACCAGTCGATCTCCTCTCCCTGTTCGCTACTACCCAAGGCAACTCTGGCACCCGAAGAGAGAGCGCGGAGAGCTCACCCCCAACTGATCCCCTGATCGACTGAGGATTTTCGGTGGTGGTTTTTTCATCCCCAAAATTTCGGAAGTTTTCAGTCGCTTTCATGTCGAACACCGGGCGAGATCTACGCCATTTCAGCTCGTCCCAATGGGTGTGATTGCTACTATCCTTTCATAAGAACAGCGTCATCACTTGTGCATCTTTGGTTGGTGTTTTCGTTTCGTGTTTGAGCAGTGTGTGTGTAAGTGTGATCGCTCCTTTGGCACCCAACTTTCTCCACTCGTCATAATGGCCAAGATGTCTCGGAGCTATCAATTGGTCACACTTTCTTCCATCTTGCTAATTCATCTCGCAATTTGCAAAGGTAAGCCAGGGATACGAAACAAAACCCAGTCTAAGTCTTCGAACCACGTCTTCAAAGCCTTCGAACTTGGAAGTCACGGTGCCATTCTACCGTACCTCACCAGCGGCTAGCAGTCATTTTTTGTTTTCTTCCACGGTTGATCAATGTGTCGTTAATAGCAGATTGGCTCTGCCAAAGCCAATTAATATTCACTTTCATGCTCTAAATCAAAGATTTTGACAGCAAATCTCTAAAGTAATATACCCCCATCAGCTCTTGGGAGATGCATCATAATTGATTATGGGGGATCCACGAATATTCATCGATCCTCAATAAACATAATCAAGGGAGCATTCCAGCCATCCGGGATGGCTACTATAAATCCTAATTAGTTATCAAAAAACCACAAGGACCAGGTCGATGATTGTTCTTGGGATAGAGTAGATGGATATCTTTTGAGTTATGTTTGGCTTGGCATAGGACTCGCTACATTTTTGGGGGTCTTGATAAGGAGCCTGTGTGAGTAGTGTGTGTGCGTGTGTGGTGAGTGCACTTGGATCTTGGTATGAACTACTCGTATCATGTCGAATGCCCTCCTGGAAGAAAACCTGTCCTCTACTGTCTCAGCGTCTCAGTCAAGTCCAGCTAATCTATGCCCATCATCAACAAGAAATGGTCTCTTTCAAAAATCTTGACTGGTAATGGCCATCCAGAGCGAGAGAGAAACACTGAACAAGATACACGCACGCACACTCACATACACACATACGTACATAGACTGGTGGTACGTACAGTGCGTAGTACATATGCCCAAGATATATTGAACGAGCACTGTAGGCCGGTGCTTGGCGAGATTGCAGTGAAAGTGGACAGCAATAAGTATGTCCTCGAGGCCGCTTAAGAAGATAGTTTATGGTGACGAATACCCCCTTGCCTCTCCTCTCTCTTATCAAGTCAGCATTTTTACAATCCATCCGAGGAGCTCGCCATTTTCACTTCATGACAATGAGACTACTCCGACGTGTGCACGGTAGACATCCATGCCTTTCGCTCAAGCACCACAGACTACCACTGTACTTAGCTAGCTAGAATGACCTGTTTATGAACTTGAAGACCGATCTGACTCAATGAGGCTGCACCATCTTGATAGCATAATTCCGAGGTCGGTTCTTTGGTCTCAAAAACGTCGAGGAGAAGCCACAGACTCATACTCATACTGTACTGTACAAAGTATGAATACCAGGAGGAACGGCGACAATCTCAGTAGATCTTCTCAAGTGATAGTCTTTGCTCAAATTCCACTTCGCTCCCGATGCAAGACGGTTCTTCAAGGGTTTTTTTCCCTGAACAAGCTCTCTTTCACGAGGGAAACAAGACAGATTTGGGAGGGGTTGGAAACAGTTTCACAGATCATTGCACTATTTTGAGCTATAGCTCAAGCATGCATCCATCTACCCCTCGATCAACGCCACACCACTAAAATGTGTCGTGAAGCGAGAGAACCAAAAAAATGTCGGCGAACACGAATACACGAAGAGTTGTTCTTTGGGAACGTCCATGCTTGCATGCATGCATACCCGTAGGTACGAGTACATGTGGTTAACCATCAATGCGTTGTTCCGCCTGGCCTTGTCCAGCTGCCTCTATTCAACAAAATAGGGATGGATGAAATAATGTTCACTTTTTCACCCCAAGCCTCACCTAAAGGGGTTCTTAGGGTGACAAGTTACTCGTTATCCTTCAGCGGTCGATCGCTTTCAATCAAGTTTGAAGTCTGCCGTCCACTTGGAATTGGCCTCAAATTCAGTCTGGATTTATGCTTTCTCCTTGTGTGCTCTGATCCGTGGGTGGTTTGGTGGCTTGGAGTGGAAGTGGATGATCCTCAGAGTTGTTGGAATGTGAAGATTTCACCGAGGTTGTAAATCAGTCATCTTTTATGTACTTGTTCATTCTGATTAAAGAAACCGCTTTTGAGAATGCCACACACACACACACTCACCTCTTCACCATTCGTCCCCTTTGGGTTGGTTAAAAACAGATCTTCTAAGCAGATTGCCAAATGGATGTCTAGAACCCATGGCTGGACTGGTTTTCGCTTTTATTCAAGACGACTGCATCTGTTGGCATTTCCAGGGAGTACAAGTGTAAAAATTACAGATAAGCCTAAATGTTAGAACTTTGTAAAAGTTTAAAATATGCCGGTCGAAACATCCGGGTTCCTCTTTTTTGCGCCGAGGTTCGTTTTATGTGTAATTGAATTCACATACCCAGAAAAAAAATTCCTCTTTCAGCCGTTCTCTTCTTGTTCGCCTCAAACTGACATTTTAACTACCAAAAGGGATTTAAAAATGGAAAAATTGACTTTCACACACGACTGGTTCTCTTTTTTCAAGCCAGATGACAACGACCTTTGTGGTTGTTTAAATGAGAGCGAGTTACAATTTTGCAGGAATGTCAGTCGGATCGGAGATCCTAATTTGAAACCATCATTAAGATTGTTTCTCATGTGAAATGGTGCATTTCGAACATCAAGCGGTTGATGTGCGTCCAGACTTAAGAGAGACTATAAAGCCACTCTATTCCAGTTTTTTCGACAAGAATTAATCGAGAAATGCCTTTCAAGTGACCTATAACTCTGTCATGTGGATGGAACAAGATTCAGCAATTGCTGCTCCCACCAGACGGCTTCAATTCTTCGGATCTGGATCTAATGAAAGCGATTTATGGCCCGAAGATTTCACTTAAAATCCACGCTTGTCAGTTCACAGTTTGAATTAAACGCGACATTGCGAGTGTTTGATATGATAAACGATGCGACAATGTTTATATTACTTGAGTTACAGACTCAAGAGCTCTTATGGATGGAGGAAAAAAGTTCAAGGCTTCTTTCACTACTGCCCCTCCTAAAGTTCCTCCATTCAAAGAAAAAACGAACTCACGCCTAGTACGTAATCGAGTTTGTTTCAGGGTGAAATTCTTTGTTTCGGAGGACCCCGGTGTTGAAGTTAATAGAGAAAATTGGCTCCCTCCCATTGAAAGAATTTGATCAATCTCATCAAATGCCAAATGTTTATCTCAAGGCGAACAAGGCATACAATGTGTGCGTACCCACTTTCCTGCATTGTCTAATATTTGTAAGGAATAGAGAGAGGTCATCACCCGGATGATGAGCGGGTGCTAAAATCGTCTGGGACAGCTTTTGTTTTGCTCTGGTTCTCTTGCGATGCCTATCGTCGCGTTGATCTGGGTTCATTTAGCCCGATTCTTCACGGAGATATTCTAAATCAACAGCATTCTCTGAGAAACTCGGATTCCTGAACAATTTCGACCAGACGCGGCTTTGTCAAACCCCGCTGAGTCCGTTTGTCCGTTCGTCCGTTCGTCCGACAGCGTCGGGGGTGAAAAAAAAATGGTCCGGGAAGGCGACTCAATAATAAAGAGTAAGGTGGACCTTAACCTGGACTCGGTTGCACTTTTTGTGGGCTGAAAAACATGTCGGCAGTGATTTTTTCAATCAAGGGGACGGACCTGAAACCTGATCCTGGTGACAGGGAATAAATATGAATTGATGAGGCTGGAAAGTGGCTTTGGTGTGTGGTCTTCTTGAACTTCTGCGGATGAATGGACGGACACACATATTTCCATGATGGACGCCAAATTGAAACCATTAGATACACTAAGCCATTGGTGGCTGGGCAACACCAAATGAGAGACACGACGCACGTTTTGTAATGAGCACTTCCATAAAACAGATGGGTTTAATATGCATGAGCAAGAGAAGCAAGATGATGATGATGATGATTCGCTCGAGATTCCATTTTTAATAACACCCTGCTCGGCCCATTTTTGCTCAAGTCTTCACAATGAAATTGAGGGCTGGAATTGCTCTGTTTGGACCGAAAACTCGCCAGTTTCTACATTTCAATGGACTCCGAGCCATAACGGAGACGGGATGGAATACTCAAAAAGCCCTCCGAGGCATGCATGAAGAGAGGTGGAGGCTTCCTAAAACACTACAGGAAAAAGATAGGAGCACATTTATCTTTGAAATCTTCACTTCTTCTCTTTTTTGCCAAGGCAAACTCAAACCAACCACCACTACTACCGCTGCTGCCAGAACCATATGTACCTACTGGTGGTTGGTGTCCAGTGCGTAAGCTCAGGGAAATGAAGTTGAGCACCCAAATGGTCGCCAACCGAGAGAAAAAAAAAGAGGAGGTAGATAGAAGGTCTGCAATAAAAAGGTTTTCTTTCACAAGTGGCTCCAGATCGCCAGAAGGAGTGAATCGCCGGTAGGACTCATACCTCTTTAAACCATAGGATGGTTCGCTTTTTTCATCTCTAACTCGAAAGAGAGAGACAAGCGATAAAGGCCGAGCTGGAAGGAAAAGAAAAGAAAAGGAGGAGAAGGAGGAGGAGGAGGAGGAGGAGCACCAACTTGACTTGGGTTGACTGGATGCTCATGATTTATTGAAAGACTCGGAGAAGTAGGAATTATCACTTACCCCCATCTGTCCATTAGAATAAGCGCTGGAATGGCTTATTAGGCGAACAGTGCACGCACGCACACACACGCATATATATATAGGTACATAGTAGTATACCCCCCGACCCGTCTCGGTCGATCGGGTTGGGCCATCCATATTTGAAATCCGATACGTTAATCAACGTCAATACTTTGGTTTTTCTCTAGCGGGGGCTGCCGGAATTGAATTGAGCTTCTGAGAAATTGTTTCTTTATAAATCCTCGAAATGGCCTTCGCCTCACCGCATATTTTGGACACTGCCGTTCGTTGCCACCCATTTCCCGAGCCCTGCCATACATACTGTAGCATACTAGAGGTTCTGTACAGCACTGTACATAGATAAATAGATAGAGTGTGTGACTTTTTTGCCTCGAGAATCGTGACTAACAACGGCGACTCGTCGGGATGTTGGAGAGTTTTTCCCCCCAATTTCGGCGAGAGTAAGCAATTTCCAGCTTGGCATGTGTTGAAGAGATCCCTGGCAGAGTTAGCTCCCAATGGCCGAGTCGTTCAAAGATGAAATAAGTCGATACGAGAGTTAACACGTTTTTATATTCTTCATTTCCAGCTTCCCCCATGGAAAGGTACAGAAGCTATCCATCGATTAGTGGTGGCCGATCCTCCACGTCTTCTAGTCTACTACATCGCCGGACCAAATACGGTTGCGAAGGAAGCTCAATGGTCATCAAGTGCGACGAGGGCACCCAGATCAATGTGGTTCGGGCCAATTTTGGACGATTCTCTGGATCAATTTGTAACGAGTTCGGGGCCAACGCCGAGCACGCCTCTGACTGGAGCGTCAATTGCTTGGAGCCCAGGTCCTTGCGAGTGGTTAATGAGAGGTAATTACTACTTACCATTCCGTGTATTTAGATTAGTTTGGCTTTGCCACTACCCCAAAGATTGAAATTGGATTTCGTTGCCCATTGTGGAATGCCAAGCCACCCTCTGACAATTGAGCCTCGTTTCCTTTGTTACAGATGCCATCGACAAGCCGAATGCGAGATCACAGTCACCTCGGCCTTATTTGGTGATCCTTGTCCTGGCACCTACAAGTACTTGGAGGTCCATTACACGTGCCAAGCCGTGAGACCCCAGACTGACGACTCGGCTCCAAAATCCCTTCCCCCTTGGTTGTTGGACTTGGCAGCCACTCCGATCCCCACAAAAACGGCCGAGTTCGTGAGGACAGAAATCACTTCCACCACCACCACAACTGTCTCCACCACATCCACAACGGTGCCAATTCACCAATCCAACCTGCCTGAGTATGACGATTTGTTGGATGTGACAATGAACGAGGTGATCGAGGAAGACACGTTCAGCCAAGTTGATGAGACCGAGAACCTGGTCCAGAGCTATTGCCCGCCAATGAAGACCCGCAACCTCTTTTGGAACTGGACCTTGAGCGGGTTCGAAGCCATCCAGGTGTGCCCACCGGGATCGACGGGATTTGCCAAATGGTATTGCAATCCCCAGGGCCAATGGGCCACCGACCGACCCTCCATGGGCGATTGCCAGTCACTGTGGTTGAATCTTCTCCAATCTGAAGTGCATGCTTCCATGGAGCGAGCTGTGAAACAAATTGCCACCAAGACGGCTGAATTGCAGCTTTATGGCGGCGACTTGCCCATAATTACAAGCACCTTCCAGACCCTTTCTGATCGACTCCGACACGAACACCACATTCTGTCCTCCAAACAGGAGAAGGAGGAGAAACTGGCCAATATTCTCGAGAGCGTGGTGCAGGTGGTATCCAACCTTCTGCACAACAACCAGTTGGAAGCCTGGGAAGAATTGTCCGAGACCAAACGAGCCATCCACTTCAATGGTCTGCTTCATGGCTTGAATGAATTGGCTAGACTTTACGCTGAATCAATCAACGTGGAGATGAGAGCCACGAATGTGAAGGACAACATCTTGTCCGAGATCCGAGTTCTCCGCTCCCGAGGCATTGGTGCCCAGGCGTTTCCCGATTTTGTGCCCAATTACTTTGATGGAGATGTTAGAGTGTTGATGCCCGAGGCTAACCTGCAAGAAATCAGTCAGAACGGAGCTGTTCGGACTATTTTCAACATCATTGCCAATGCCGAGCGGATCCTGCCTTCATTTGGCTCCTACGCTCCCAACTCGAAATTGATCACCTTCAGCTCCATCCAATCCATCTCGAAAGAGCTTCCCAAGGAATTCATCTTCTCCATGCGACATCATCTCAAGCAGAAACACATTCAAGATGCCATCTGTGCCACCTGGGAGGCCAACCAGCGGTCTTGGTCGACCCAAGACTGCCTTGTCATCCAAACCAACACAACCCACACCACATGCAGCTGCTCCAAGCTGGGCTCGTTCGCCATCCTGACCACGGAGGAGTCTGTCCAAGTGTCTCAGATGTCTCAAGAAGAGCAGAAAGGAGTGATTTTGGGATCCGTCGTGGCAGGAGCTCTTGTGTTCTTCGCCTTCGCCATCCTTCTTCTGAAGCTGGTATTGAACGGCAGATGTCAACGCTCATCCAAGGTTTCGGAGACCTCTTATCCACCATTGACTTCGTCACCGACCTTGTCCGGGGTGTCTGCTCCGGATCTGACTCAAAGAAGGCCGGGAACGTACCTTCAACAAGCCATTGTGGACAATTCACCGGGGTTCTATCATCAACAAAAGCCAACCACTAGTTCTACAACAACTAACACCCATCTCCGACAACTAGCCCAACCCCAACAACCCTCCATTCACACCATCTATCGAACGGATAAAAGGCAAACGCTAATGATGCCCTTTCAACGACCAGAATCGCACATCTACTCCGAGATTATTTACAATCAACTTCAACGTCAGCATCAGCATCAGCATCACCTCCATCACAATCACAGTCGGTTTCCCTCGGATGCCTCGTCTTCATCTCCTATTCATGCTAATGGAGATGTCACCCCTTCCATGGCCCATGAGCAGCTGAACGCACCAAAGCCGCTTCATCAGCATTTGTGGCAGGGCCAACAAAACCTTTTCTATTGTGACGACGGTACCATGATCGCACGGACCCTTCATCGACCACCACCACCACTACCACCACCACCACATCATCAACAGGAGCAACACCAACAACAACAACATGAGCAGCAACAACACAAGCAGCAGCAAGCTCAGCAATGTCAGCATTTGCAGCAACAACAACATGCAATTCAGTCGGCTTTTGCCTCGTCGTCTTGCTCTCCTTCATCGTCTTCGTCGCCAACCGCGATGATGGCTAATGCCTCTGCTCCACTTGCAATCACACTTCAAGATGGAGATCAATTTGTCAGGCTTAGCTTAGAGGATCCTTATAATCTTGAGCCTGGAAGGCACTTTCAACTTCACCACTCATGATTGGTCGTGCTCGGTTGAAAACTCAAATATTGATAATCGATTCCACGACGATGCTCAGTCAAGCGCTTTGATAAGGGTTGGTCGAGGGCTTCTGTGATATTCCTCTTTCCTTCATACGTGCTTCTCACCAAGTTGAAAAGCCAGTTTTTGTGTCTAAAAAATGCATATGCCATACTGAAACCTTGTTACAAAACGAAATAAAAGAGGAGAAATTCCTACCAAGCATTCAAAGCCTTAAGTGTCGATTTCCATCTCCCGTGAGAGAGTGCGATCCGGAAGTAATTCCACAAATTAAGTCAGCACGACTCCGATCAATCATGAGAGGAAACCATTCTTCCCTTTGGTATTGATTCCGTGTGATTGAGGGCCACTGCCACTTTTGGCAACACCACCACAACCACCACCACCACCACCTCTACCAACCCCACCAGAATGCGTCTCCACCCCTGCACGAGTTCAAATCGATCGCTAGATAGCTTGCTTGTCTTGCTAGTCGAGAATCTGGGAAACGAAACGTGGAGCTATTTCGAGAAAGTTTCTCGGCGACATTCACTCTCCTTGATTCGATCATCCCGGCCCATATTATGCATTTATATTGCCTCATCTAATTTCCGTCCCAAATCCCCTTAAAACTGACACGTGGGAACACGGAATTACCATAGACACATCTCCCTCCCCAGCTAGAGCACCCATATGAGCCAACAGTACGATCCACACTTCATCTTCCACCGTAGCTTTGTGGACTAGACTTGCCTCGTCAGGTGCATCAGTTTCGGGCAGATGTCCTCACGCACCACCTGAAGGCCCCTCTTGGCTTTTGTTATGAACCCGTAGAATGATGGCACAGGGGATGTGCTATCTCTGATGGATTTGGTGCATCTTGTCAGACTGTCGTGTGAATAATGTGTGATACATCGTGCAATTGGTGTGATCCATCAAATTGGGCGGAATATCCCCCTCCCCACGTTGCCGTAGATCTGCCCAAAAACATATCAGAGGCTTGAAAGCGCCCACGGAAATCGTCTAAAAGCGAGCTTGCTTTTATAGAATCACAACGGCAACTGGCCTAGATTTATTCTGCAGAGGACGTTTATTTGAGGCGAAAAAAAAAACAAATTCGATGAGACGACTCTAATGAAGAACAATGAAGAGTCAAGGGTATTCGATTGATCGTGCCCTTTATGAACGGGTCGAAAGTTCTAATTAATAGCGTGACGGACTTCATTTCCTTAATGTACAGACGACCAAGTTTTTGAGAATCAATCCAACTCTTAGACTACCACGTCCAAATCACTTTGGACGAGACAGATCGTTCCAGAATTGAGAGCAGAAGAAGAGAGTTAAAAGCTTTTCTAGGCTTGTTTCAAGAGCACCGAAACTGAATGGAAGAGGTTCTATTACCAAAAAGAGTCATCACATTTCAAGCGTGTCTCCATTTTATGGACGAATATCGGGTTCGTACAACTAACTTGAAATGCTTGCCATAAAGGGTGAAAAGCTTTCAAAGCTCTTTTCCAAGCTCTCGGGAGAAGAACAACAACTTATCGACCTTGAAATGATTGGCCAAGATTGTGAAGAAAGGCAAGCGGATAAGGTTAAACAAGTCATAGGACGATTTATTTTGGTAATTGAGGATTTTTTTTATCACAGATACTAAAAGAGAGTAACTCACTTCAAACACTACTAGCATACACGCACAATACGACTGATGATGGTTTTGACAATTACTTTTTTTTCAACTGCATGTATGAATAATGAATGGGATCGACTTCACCAAGTGAAGAACGATCCTCACCACCAACCACGTCATTATTAATGATAAATGGATCGACTGGAAGGATGTTGATCTTCATGTTTCGCTTCAGGATCGATTTTCAAGCTTACAAATTGGTCGCCTCCTTGTAAGGCAATTGTGATTGGGGCCTCCAGACTGACCGAGGGACGACCGTTGGCTCCCGACACCACGGGGTAAATCAGGGGCCTATGACCGGGCCGACGTTGGGCCGTATGGGCCATTCGAAAGGAACTATTGGCACTGTTGCTCACCGTGGCCACGCCACCGTCGCCACCACCGCGATGGGTTGTCATGAATTGATGCTGGTGATGGGGGTTTCTTAAACCAGTTTTCTGGAAACCAGACCCATCATGATTGGGCTCACCATTCCGTCGGATATGATTGCTTCTAATGAGAGGTCTCTCCTCGGCGAAGCGCTGGGGGTGACTGCTTCGTAAGCGTAGGTCATCATCCGAGATATCTGACAACTGTATATCAGAAACGGCCGTTTCTGATGAGTCGAGATGAGCATAGACGGGGTCGATTTCCATATAGATATGGTGCCCATACGGGTCGCACTGGTTCAAGGCAATCAGATGACGCCCAGTGGGGGTCCCGCGGAAGACAGGCCGTTGAACGGGAGCTCCCTTCACCATCGGATGAGACTGACTGGCAGGCATTTGTTGCGGGCCAGGTTGCTGAGGTTTGATTTGATGGAAGTCCGAGTTATTGTGAGCTGCCTTCAGAACCTGTTCCAAATAAGTCTGATTGGTGGGCGTGCCACTCGAAACAGTGGTCGAGGTTGGAGATGAAGTCAGAGGGGGATAAAAGCCACATGAGCTGGTCGTGCTCTCACTCTTCTTACATCGAAAGATCCCGTTTGGACTATTAGCCTGCACAAATTTCTGAACGCGCGGCTTCAGATCGAACCGTCGGATCACTATGAACACCACAATGAGCAAGAGAATGGCCAAAACCACGGCCAGAACTATGACGATTATGGTGGAGAAATGTGGGGAGAGCTCACCGGAGGCGGCATGAGGTTC
>NC_081448.1:862368-862829 GCF_007210705.1 Tigriopus californicus
GCCGTGGCAAAGGCATTGGATTTCTCAGCGCCAAGGTCCTGCCATGATTGAATTTGCTCATCCTCCAAGAGATTGGAGCCGGTCTTGAGTACGTTTTGCAACAATTCAGACACCTTGACTTCCTTCTCCTCATCCGACGGGATCACATACAACTCCTGACGCAATCGGTGGGCCAGACCTTGAATCACACTCGTCACAATGGGGATGTCTCCACCGTAGAGTGACCTCTGCGCAGTGAGAGCTGCCAATTCGGAACTAATCGTGTCTCTGGAACCAATGGCATGCATACGCGACTCCAATCGACTCAGCCACAGCGACTGGCACTCGCTCAAGTTGGGCGTCTCGCTTGACCAGACGCCCTCGCTTGAGCACGACCACCTGGCGAACCCCGATGACCCCGGGGGACAGACTTGGATGGCTTCCTGACCTGGTTCGGTCCAATTCCAGAACAGATTCCGAAC
>NC_081448.1:862865-863352 GCF_007210705.1 Tigriopus californicus
GTGGCACACACGGGATCCCAAACTTCCAGCGGGTTCAAATGATACAGGGTGAACAATACCGGGTGCTTGAGGTGAATCGCCCTGCCTTGATTAACAGAAGCGCCAAGCACTTTGGAATTGATCCGCTTGGTGCCGAGTCCAGGCAGCAGTTTTTCGAGATTATCATACAGGAAGAACACGATTCTCACAGCTCCGTTTTCACTGGTTTCGACCAGACTCTTGGTGGCCACTTGGAGCCACGAGATTTCTTCGCTTGAGTTTACGGTATCGCTCTCATCATCGCGATTGACAGGAAATAACTGATCACTCACTTCCCGAGCTCTCAGCACACGAATGGAGGCCAAGATGTTATTAGTGGATTCCATCAAATTCTTCTCATTGTTGATGGTCTGAGCCAACAAGAGAGCACTCTCCTCGATTCCCACCATTAGAGCCGTGGCAAAGGCATTGGATTTCTCAGCGCCAAGGTCCTGCCATGATTGAATTT
>NC_081448.1:863388-863463 GCF_007210705.1 Tigriopus californicus
GTCGCCTCCTTGTAAGGCAATTGTGATTGGGGCCTCCAGACTGACCGAGGGACGACCGTTGGCTCCCGACACCAC